>NC_090219.1:3674855-3812355 GCF_033026475.1 Channa argus
CCAAGGAGAAGCTGGAGACTTTGCTGGCATGGCATACTTTGTGCTAAAGAAGCGATGCACCAGCCAGGGAAACCTCACCATCAAAGAAGTTAATGACTTTCTGGACTCTGTGGCCATCAATAACGCTAGCAAGAATAAAGATCTTGTGAAAAAGAGTTTGTTGCATCTCATCACCCAGAGCTCAGCTCTTGAGCAAAAATGGCTCATCAGAATGATTTTGAAGGACATGAAGCTTGGGATCAGCAAAGAAACAGTTCTCCAAGTCTTCCACCCGGATGCCACTGAACTCTACAATGTCAACACAGACTTAAACAAGGTGTGTCAGCAGCTCCACAACCCCTCTGTGTCTTTGAGTGAAGTGTCTATCGGACTCTTCTCTGCCTTCAAGCCAATGCTTGCAGCTGTGGCTGACATCCGCAATGTGGAGAAACAGATGGGTAGCAGCCCTTTTTACATTGAGACCAAGTTAGATGGGGAGCGGATTCAGCTGCACAAAGACGGGGGTGTGTACAAGTACTTCAGTCGAAATGCTTTTGAGTACACACAGCAGTTTGGGGGATCCCCACTGGAGGGCTCACTGACTCCTTACATCCACAATGTTTTTAAAAGCCATGTTGTGAACTGTATACTTGATGGTGAGATGATGGCATACAACCCAACCACAGAGACCTTCATGCAGAAGGGGAGCAAATTTGACATCAAGAGGCTGATGGATGACTCCGAGTTACAGACATGCTTCTGCGTCTTCGATGTGTTGTTAGTCAATGACCAAAAGCTTGGCAAGGAAACACTGAAGAAGCGGTATGAAATCCTTCAGACTGTTTTCACCCCAGTCAAGGGAAGGATACAACTGGTGCTAAAGACTGAAGCCAGAACCATGCAGGAGGTGGTAAATGCCCTTAATGATGCCATAGACAATAGAGAAGAAGGGATAATGGTGAAGGATCCTTCCTCCATCTACAAACCTGACAAGCGAGGGGAAGGATGGCTGAAAATAAAGCCAGAGTATGTTGATGGCTTGATGGATGAGCTGGACCTTCTGATTGTTGGCGGCTACTGGGGGAAAGGTAGACGGGGTGGTATGATGTCCCATTTCTTATGTGCTGTTGCTGAAGCTCCTAAGCCTGGTGAGAAACCCTCAGTTTTCCACACATTCTGTCGCATCGGCTCGGGCTACACCATGAAGGAGTTGTATGACCTTGGCTTGAAGCTAGCCAAGCACTGGAAGGTCTATCGGAAAAATGACCCACCAGCATCCATCCTGTGTGGGACAGAAAAACCAGAAGTCTACATTGAGCCCTGCAACTCAGTTATAATCCAGGTCAAGGCAGCTGAAATAGTTGGAAGTGACATGTATAAAACCAACTGCACCCTGCGATTTCCCAGGATTGAGAAGATTCGAGATGACAAGGAGTGGCACCAGTGCATGACTCTGGCAGAGCTGGATCAGTTCCGCACCAAGGCATCTGGGAAACTTGCCTCGCGCCACCTTCACATCAGTGATGAGGAGCCACAAAGGAAAAAGCGCAAGATGCCAGTGAAGCCCAAAAAGGTGATCGGGATTGTTGACCACTTTAAGCCCCAGGACCTCTCTGGGATTACCAAGGAGACAGATATGTTCGAAGATGTGGAGTTCTGCATCCTGAATGGGACTGAGGATCACCCCAAAGCTGAGCTGGAAAAGGGTGTGGCCAGGTAACATAACAAATATTCCATGAGTTGGTTGCTAAAATGATCCTTGTAGAATATGTTTCAGAAATGCCTAGTTATTTCTGTAATCGCTTACACATGCCTTAACTAATTTTTCAGCCACTTGGGGGCAGCAGAAATATTCAGTAGTTAATGTGCACTTCAGATATGGTGTATTAGCATTCATTTGAAGCATTGTGTCAGATGTAATTTTAAAATCAGCTTACCTTTTAGTCCTGTTTTGTTTTTCATCAAAACCTGGGGGAAATATCTGTCTGCTGCCCCCAATGCCTGCTACATTTACTAGCAAGTTAGCAGTCCGTCTGCTACTTGTTGTAGGCTAATGTGGCCCACAGAACCATTGTTAGTTTTTTCTTGCTGAAAACAGCCTTCTGTATGCCTGCTGTATGAAACTGATAAAAGCTGTGAGAGTGAACCAATACAATAAAGACACTATAATGCATCATTGAGTTGAGGAACTGGACAAATGAATATACTAATATTTTGATCGATTAGTAATATGAAACTTTTTTATATAGCAACTATAAAATAGTCTGTCATTAATAACTGATCTCTTACATTATCCTCCTGTCAGGTGTGGAGGTATTGTGGTACAAAATCCAGGACGGGATACCTACTGTGTGATTGCAGGTGTGGAAAACATGCGCGTGAAGAACCTGATTTCATCCAACCAGCACGACGTGGTCTGGGCCTCCTGGCTGCTGGAGTGCCTGGACCAGAAGGAGGTGGTTCCATGGCAACCTCGTCACATGATCCACATGTCGCCCTCCACCAAGGAGCACTTTGCCAAAGAGTACGACAGCTACGGCGACAGCTACTTTGTGGATACAGATGAGCAGCAGCTGCGGGAGGTGTTTGGGCGGATGGGCAGTGTGGACCAGTCGGCAGCTGTCAGTGTCAGCCAGGTAGAGCAGCGTTACCACTGGGACGACCTTCCCACCAGTATTTTCAGACCTTTTACTGTATATATGGACAGCTACGCTGACATAGGGGACCCTAACAGCCTCCTGCCTGCCACCTGTTTGGAGGCCAGGGCGTTGGAGTTTCGCTACCATGGAGGCACAGTGGCACTGAGGTTAGAGGAAGGGATCTCTCATGTCATCATTACAGAGGAAACAAGAATTCTGGATTTAAGAACTCTGAGGCGCTGTTTTAGAAAGAAGTATAAGATTGTAAGAGACTCGTGGGTGACTGATTCAATCAAAGCAGGCTACCTAATGAATGACACTGACTACATGGTTTGAAGAGTCTTCTACACAGGATTTAAAGTAATATTCTCTTTTAGCTAACATTTTAAGTGATTCCTAATAAAATTAGTCATATAGTATAAAGTTTGACATTAAAAACTCCGACAGGAAAAATCACAATTAACTCTACTCCACTCAGCCTTTTAGGTGTTTTTTGCAAACATGGTTTTACTTTAGTGTTTGTGTTCTTAATGATTGATTACTTCTGAATGTGAGCACTTTCTCAATGAACAGGACACTGTAAAAGTAAAAAAAAATGTTTTTCACTTTCGAAAGCTAACAGTTTATGAGGTAGTCAAAAATGGAAGTTGGTTGATCTTTTTTTAGATTTTTATCTTCGTTTAAATATTTTGGTGAGCATGTATTTTTCTGGAAATGAGAATAGCATTTTAACTTTTCCAAAACTTTGGGCTTTAATTACAAAAACTCTGACTAGAATGTGACTGGTGTAACTCTGTAATGCCAGCCAATTTCTATTGTTTTCAAATGGGCACTTTGGGAATCTAGTATTGCAATTCATTTCAGATTTTCCAAAATGCAGCTGGATAGCACCTCAGTAGACCCTAGCAGCATCCCTCTACAAACCTCACACCTCCAGGTTCTCCGTTTATATTTTTTAAATCTGAAGCCCAAACTGAGATGCACTCACCTAAAAACATCACAATGATATCAGCTGAGTTATTTTTGCTACATTTAGTGTTTTCTTCAAAGCCAAGGTATCATCGTATGCTGTTTCCTCAGTCTTAATAGTGACCTGAACTGGATGTGTAAAAACAACGGAAACAAAGGTAGCAGTGCATAAATCGTAATTATTGTGCTGAAACTTAAAGATTTTACTCTTTTTCTTAAACTGTGTTTTTATGTGTGTTCAATACAACATTTAAATAAAAATCTAATATTTTGAATTGATTTTAATTTCAGTAATGACTGTTCTGAGTCTGAGTGATGACAACTTTGTTATAAAAATATTAATTCGCTTAAAGCAAGTGTCAGTGTAAAGTGAGGATCACACAGGTGCATTAAAACCTCCAACAAAGGTGTTGCCATGTTTTCCTGTCTTCAAAAATGTCACCAGTGTGCCTTGGGACTTGTTGATTTGTTTTAACCTTCATTGCCATTGCCTCTAGGGTGCAGGTTGCTGGCTGTTGTGTTTTGGCCATTGTTGTGCATAAATGTCGCATAAATACATTTTCAAACTAAAAGTGATGACGTACATGTTGCAGAGTTCATCATAACTGTTTGCCGATTTAAAGTTTTTACATCATTATTAAACACAAATTCTGGTTAATATTTTGAATTAGACTTAGAATATTACAATGTTCATAAGAAAAATTAGTCTTCACTGCTTTAAAAAAAATATTGTGCCTCGGTAAGCACTCTGTCACCTGTCGCCCACTCTGGACTATTCCAGGCTGACAGGCCTTAATTAGGGCTACACGGTAAAAGCTAACAGAAGACCCATGTCCTAATGGGGTAAATGCTCCAGTTAAGGCTGGCAGTAGCTGTTGGGTATGGTACCAGTGAGCACACTGGACACAGGCAAAAACACAGAGTTTTGGATCGGCCCCTGGACAATCAAAGGATGTATGCACTCAGCTCAAGTAAATGAGCTCCTGTAGGGACCAAACAGGCTCACCGCTGCAGAAAATGTGCATCTGCTGCAATTAGCACGGCCCACCCTCAATGAAGAAAACAAGAAAACGTTTGGTGGCTAATAAGTGTCAGTGAAGATCATAAACAGGTTTAGTAAATTGGTGTGAATGAACAAACCACTTGTTTCAGTGAAAATTTTGTCTTCTTAAAATCACAACAAAGAACCACTGGTTTTATGTGCCTGATTTATTTAGAATCCTCTGGAAGCCTCCAGTGTATTTACAGCCACTAAAGCTGCACACACATCTTCTAGTCTTGATCTAAGAAAACATTTTAGTTTTTTGTAGTTTTTTTGTTCATATTTTAACATACAGTTTGAGCCTCTGTATTTTAGTGCATTCATGCAAGACATTTCAACAGGGATGTAGTCGTGATCAGGGAAACACATCTTCAACACTACAGCAATTTTTCTTTATAGACTCGAGAGTTTCTACAAGGTTCTAAATAAGCTAAGCTATTAAGCATTAATTTTTTTTTTTTTTTTTTGGTGAAACAAGCTCACTTCTTCAGATGAGAACATAGTGCCTGAGCCTGAATCCAGGTGAGTCCCAACCTGTTTGTCTGGTCCTGTGTCAAGCCAAGCACAATACAAACTGTAATGAGTCTGTTAGTGCAGTTTTCAAAATAAAATATTTTAGACCTTCTCATTCTCTGTATGATATTATACTTTGGAGAGGATTTAGCCTGTTTAAGTGACAATCTTTTCCAACTTTTCTGTTGTATAGATCTAAACGAGTATTTATTTAAAGATTGACTTCATAATTTTTAATTTTGAAATCATTTCTGGTAACATTGCAGCTGAGTCTCTATGGCTTAACGCAGCTTTGTACCAGAAGATGCGGTGACTGCGATGTGCGCACATAACGTCAGCGATGGCGACCTTTTGTCAAGAGTAACAAGATCAGCACAGGAGCGGATGTTAGTTTGTTTTACTTTCAAAATAAAATAGAAGTGCTCTCGCCTCATTTTTGTTTCAACACATAAGCTGTTTCAAATGCTGTTGAAAATATTTGTGTTTTTATGGAAAAGTTCTTTTTTGCATTACACAAACAAACATGCACTATCGTTTATCTAAAAATCTTTAACACGAAAAAGAACTCCTCTGATGTAATTAGGGAATTTATGAAGCTGAATCCTGGTTGCACATGGTAAGTGCAGACCCACATCAGGTTTCAGGATCCTCTCTGGAAAAAAGTCATACTTTCACATCTTTAATCAATACAATATGAGTAAGCAATCCTTTTAATTTGCTTTTAAACTGTGATGGGCATGGTGAGCTGTTTCACTTCGCACACAAGTAAAAGCGATAGACACGCGTGAGCTTTATTTTGAATGCCTGGCCCGGAAATGCTGCTGGTTATTGCTGCTGACTTCCTACAGACACACGCACACCGTCTCCTGGCGAACATGGCGGCAACTTGACAACGGCAGCGCGATGAAGACGGTGAGGGCTTGAAAAAGATAAGAGGTCTGTAACAGGCTGTAGGCCTATCCGCCGACACAAAGGCAGACAGCTTCGCCATGTTGGAAGAGGATAGCGCCATTGTCCCTGCACGACTGGGGAAAACGTAAACGCGTCGGTGTTTCTAAAAAGGGAGTTTAGGCTACGCAGAGGAGCGGCGCGGCGCGGAGCTCAGGGCGGACGGGAGGACAGCGGCTTCACCGGTCAGCCATGGAGGATGCGGCCCGTGGTCGCAAGCGTCTAATTTCACATCCGGCCCACGCTCATTTTAATGGGAATTACCGCTAATCTCAAAGACAAGCCGGGACAACCGACCACCCGACACTTGAGGGTAGGGAAACGCGAAGCGGATCCCACGTCAATGACTGTTGCGGCAGAGGAGCCCCCACGGTGGAGTCGGCCGGTTCCCAAAATATGACCAGGGGTGCTGGGACGTGTTGGCAGCAAGAAGATGACGACGGCTTCCAAATCTGGCTAGAGCCCCCCCGCGACAACCAAAAGCCATTCACCGACTCAGAGAGGGCGCAGAGATGGCGACTGTCCTTGGCATCCCTCTTGTTCTTAACCATCCTCCTCTCTGATCACCTGTGGTTCTGCGCCGAGGCCAAACTGGCCCGGACCCGGGACAAGTTCGCATCCTCCAACCTCCTCTCACCCCAGACCCACTCAGCACACAGCAGCCTCAGAGGAAACCCAGATGCTATTTTTATAGGAAACTCTACCAAACATTTGTGGCGGCTTGAAACTTGCCACCAGGATAGTTTATCTAAGAACTGCTTTGCTTTCGCAGATGCCGACCATTTGTGCAGGGTCCTGTCCAACAAAGAGGGCACGCGGGCTGTAAATATGAGCGATTTGTACCTTTCCTTTTGTAACTCCCACTCTCTGCTGGATTTGTTCTACGGGTCGACAAGTCCGGACAATTTGAACTGCAGCCTCGACGTGCTCGGAGATGGCGACACGACCAGATGCAGCCTGTGCGTCCAGGCGTACCAGCACTACGACCAGCACGCCCAGGAGAAGTACGAGGACTTTGAGCTCCTGATTCAGAAATACGAACCGGGGGCATATTCGGTGAGGACGTGCATGGAGCAGTGCAAGGTAGGCTGCAGAATAAGGTTGGGGTGGGGGTGGTACTGGTGGGGGTGATGATGTGGTGGTGGCCATCTGTTGATTTGGACCCACATAGATGCCAGTTTTGGTCCTCCTCCTCCTCCTCCTGTCGCCATGGAGACCGGTGACAGATTCAAGGAGACTCCCGGCTCCGGGCCTCATGTTCATTCATCTCCTCATTGTGTTTAGTCCCCATGCTAATGTGCAGATGGAGGCCCTGCTAGTGTTTCTCAGCACCATCCGGATCCGCTCCTCTGCCTCCCCCCCCCCTTTTTTTTTTTAGTTCACGCTATCTTCTTTGACATTGACGCCCGCCTGGCGCTGCTTTAGCTCATAATCCGCCTGATCACCCACCGATCAAATGCACAGGATTGTTAGAACGAGCTTTTACAGCCTCGCGCTTATATCATTTTAATGAGCAGGAAGGCGGCATGTGCAAACAACTGTGGGAGACTGTGTGTCCTGTGTGTTGTCGCAGTCCGCCAGGTGTTCATCATGGCGGCCCCCACTCCATATCGAGAGCATTTCATTAAAGTCAAGAGGTGGTTTCCCTGCCTAATGCGGCGGAAGTTTTTTTTTTTTGTTTTTTTTTTTGTTCTTTTACTCCCCCGCTTCGATGTGTGTTTGCTCATTACTAGGCCTGCACAAAGGCCTCCAGTAAGGCCCGGACTGCCATGCACTGTTTACCAGCTTGTAAGGTGGGTTAGAGTAGATTTGTAATGTGTGGCGGGTCAGAGTCACTGCTGCTGTGAACACGCCGAGCCATTAAAAAAAGGAGCTGTCCGCGGTGCTGAATGACGCTCCCAGGCTCCATTCACAGAAGCCCAATCCCAGATGGCTTCCATTCACCCAGCCAGTGGCAGAGACACAACCACAGGCAACTAAAACTTCATCTAATCATTTTATACATCCCCAATGCATTAAAATAGACCCCTGTGCATAAGAAGTGTGCCTAGTTTGGACAAATAGCTTAAAAGAGGAAAATGAGAAAAATGGCAAAATGGACCAGATCACAAATTCTTACTTTTATAAATACAAATGTATTCTGTGCACATAAAGGAGCTGGGGACTTCCTCAAACATGACATTAGGTAGAAATAATAATTTAAATCACAGACTTATAGCTGCTGACCACATTTACACTTGGTTGTAAAATTTGTCTAGGTTGATTGGATCATAGGTGTAAACAGCCACCAAAACATACCGTGATCTCATCACTCAAACCACCATCCATTGCTGAGGTTGTGTGAGATGCATCTGATCCCAGAGCTTTTTTCATTCCAAAGACTGTGTCCTGATGCCCTCCCATTAAAGAAAAAATTGTCACAAATGCAAGACATGGTAGTTGTTTTGGTGAAAGCAAGCCAGACTGTCCGAAGCAGTCTGACTGTAAATTGTACATTAGCCTAAGCGAGGCAGCAGTAACATAAAGTGGACACAAGTGGTCTGTTGGACACCTAATAGATGCATGTAAATGGGCAGATATACACAGTGATATTCCTCAGCTATCCACTTTCTGCATACCAAGCCCTGCACAGATAGAAATTGGTCAAGCCTGGCCTAACATACTTCAGTCAGGGTTGGGAAGCTTTAGAACACACCATTGTGCTACGCAGGAGCTGGTAATGGCTACAGCTTTTTTAATGAATAGCTAAGCCAGCACCTGGCCTTGCCATCAACTGTCAGCCATTGTAGGAGTGCTCCCATTATTGTCAGCTGAGGACACCTTGGGCATGTGCTCCACTTAAGCCTCCATGTGGGTTCTTTTCTTTCCCTTAGCCGAACTCAGCCTCCACGCATGATTTCATGTTTTATCCAATGCCAGTCTCAGTCTTACTGTTTGACCCATTCTCTGAGCTCACCCCTTAGCATTTGGAGGGAAAACAGTCATTTAGTCAAGCTGCTAATTTCTTTAACACTGACCCCTTTCTAACACCTTCATGATTATAGGTTTGCTTAAGTTTGATACATGTCGTCGGCAGTGTTACGGAAAGAGCAGCGTGACTCAAGCGCTAATGTCGAGCTCTTGTTGAGTTAATGGCTACCTGCCTTGGAGGAGCCTAGCAGTGCAAGTTGGGTGCAGATGCACATGTAATCTCTGTAAATAAGGCAAGATTATAGTGTCCAGTGAGCTGCAAATGTGAAAACATTAAACAAATCGACCCCTGCCTCACTGTCTTATTTCAACATGCAGGGTATAGAGTGGAGTCAGGTATAGCCAGTGCTCACCAGAAGATGATCTCTGACATTTTAAGTACAGATATTTGACATGGAGAG
Organism: Channa argus; assembly: GCF_033026475.1. Taxonomy (NCBI): domain Eukaryota; kingdom Metazoa; phylum Chordata; class Actinopteri; order Anabantiformes; family Channidae; genus Channa; species Channa argus. Next base: position 3,684,317 of record NC_090219.1, read on the forward strand.
GAGTGTTTGTTGTGCAGGAGTGGCTCCTGTGGTTCACAGGTGGTACTTTGATTCCACTAGCCTGAGGTGAAAACATCACACGGTGGACACGGCCAGTGTGCTGTTCCTCACAATGGGATCCTCCATCATCTGACTCTGTGAAAACCCGCCATTCATCTTGACAGCAGAGCCGGGCTCAAATCGTTTAAACCTATCACTGACTTAAAAGCAGCAATATTTCCCAGCGTTTTTAAAATGTATTTATTTGTTTTTTTATTCATGCTGAGCATGAATGAAAATGTCAGACACGCTAGTAGTTTCACAGGAAACAATGAAGCCAAAACCAGCCAGGCTCTTAAAAAAGCATGCTGGCAGTAAAAAATCTTTGTTAGTCAACAAAGGCCTGGGGTGTCCACACTTTATTCACATCATTCCATGTTGGGATTTTCTACCTGAGATGCTACAAATCTGCTATAAAACAGAAGAGCTATTATTGTTTATTCATTGACTTAACACACTTTTGAGCCCACAGACATTTTTTTCATGCAGGTGTGTTACATGTTAATTCACAAGTTGGCCATGATTGTGGTGTACTGCTGATGCATCCATTATATTCAGGAATAAGAAAGTCCTCAGACTGGCCTTTCTTCCACTTCATTTCGTTGAAGTGGCTGAGGTGGGAACATAATGGATGAGCTAAGGAAACATATTTGTCTGCTTGCTCCTAGTCATTAATGCACAGGTTTTATAATGTTACATACTTCATGTCCAAGCTGCTCTGTAGCAACATATTGATCCTGAAAATCAGCTTCAAACCTAGTGTTTGTTGTTATTAGTGCTGCAACTAAGAATTTTCATTATTAATTAAGTTTTCCCTTATTTTCATCATAATTTAGTCAGTAGTGATTTTAGTTGTAAAATGTTAAAAAAGGGCCAACAGTCTCAAACCCCTAAATATTCTGTTTCTTGTCATAAAAAATAACAAGAACACCCTCAAATATTTCATTTAGATATTTTCGTTTAAAAGCTGGAGACAGTAGAATTCCTCATATCCAGACTTTGCACCACAGAAAAGAAATCTAAGAGTGAAAATAATGATGGTGGCAATTAATGCTTCTTTTTGTTATCACTTTACCTGCTGATTATTTTTTCAATTATCATTGTAGTTTTAAAATGTCAGAGGCAATGAAACATTCACAATATCTCAGAGTCTAGTGTTTCAATACAAAAATAAAATCAATTTACAGAGTACACAACCAAAAATACCAGCATTTAAAGACAACAAAACCGTAATTTTGTAAAGCAGTTCCTTACTATGACTGATAAGACCTCAACTCAACACTATATTTTCCAGTTTGGTTCCTCCACATCAAAGATTTCTTTTTTTTTCTCACTGCGTTGAAGGGGGCTGGGATAAATAGGGTATAGGTTATGACACATGTGTCCATTTACCAATCAGGATTGACTCTGAATCTGACAGGCTTTTTGGTTACTGTATTCAGCTTTAATAAATGAAGGTTATTTCAATATTTCAAGTCATGAATGTGTAATATTACAAAGAAAGACATTATTCCCAACTGGAAATAGTTAATTGTTGACAATTCGGCTTTAACAAATTCTAAATGAATTCAATTGTTGATGATTAATTTTTAATTAATTAACCCACTAACTGTTTCATAATGCTGCAATGTTCATTTTTGTGTGACCAAGACTTAATATCCAACCAGGCAACTGCTCCAGGGCCTCAGACTGTGTGGCGGTTAGTTTGTTGTAATTTGACTAATTAGTTTCTCAGTACAGCTTGTTTTTGTCCTGGGGTCCCTTAGAGCTTTAATCTGGTGCTGGTAGTAACTTTACAGTAAAATATAACCATGTATTAAAAGTTTGTGGGGGTTTCCCATTAAAAATGATGAAGTAAAGGCTTTTCCTTTATAATTTGGTACTACTTCTTAACCTTTCCCGCTAGAGATAATCACAGCATGAGACACAATCATTTGCAGTTTCTCACAAAAAGACAGTGAAAAGAATAAATGTGGCAACTCATGTTCTGTTATTACGTTGTCCTTTTTGACCATCTTTGACTCCTGCTCCTACTTCTGCTACTACTAATTCTGTCACTGCTCGTGCTGCTCAGTCCATAACCACTATGTTTTCAAAACAGCTCTCTGACAAGTCTACGCACAGAACCGTCTCCTCCCCAAGCTGCCACGACCGACTGAATGTCTAATCTTAGCTGGTGTTGTGTGCAAGTGAAAAGGAGGACAGCATCCACAGTGTACTCGCTCTTTAGATCCTTGTCAACCACACACACATCTGCATTGATCTGGGCTGTTTTTGAGCCGCAAGGACAGGTGGCAGAAATACCAAGAAGTTGATCCCTATTGATTTGCACTGAACCCTCAGCGTTCACTTGTCCTTCATTTGATAGTGGGCAGCTCCTCTGACTGAAATAGGGCATCGCATGAGCTCAGTGAAGACATCATATCATTATCTGAACCTGTTTGATTGTGCCACAAGATCTCGGAGCAAGCCCGTATGTGTGTGTGAGGAGGGCATGTACCCTCTCTTCATCGGTTATTTTACTACCTACAGTATGGACACTTATGCAATTCTGCAGTAAATGATGTGTAACAACAAGGATATCTGTTCTCACAAGGGGGGCCTTGAAACCAAATCTAAACACAGATGGAGTCTTGTGAGCTAATGCATCACTTCTTAAGGTTTGGAAAGCCTCAGGGTTTACATTTGGTAGAAGAAAATCTCTACAAAATGTTCACAATGTGTTACAAGTTCACTTTATCCAATAATAACATTTCCACCAATATTGAACTAATATGGTGAACATGCTCAACATTTTATTTGCCAAACTCTATTGCCATGTCTTTGAATTTAAGCATGCTCACATGAATGCCTAAGCACAGCATTAAAGACCTGCTTGTTTCTAGTTATCTACTAGATGTGTAAATATGATATGCTGAACATTTGCTCTGCTAACATGTTAGCCAAATAATTTCTACGCGGTGATGTAGTTTCCTTGTTGTTTCTGCTGCTTTCAGGTGGCAAAAAAATCAGTTAGCGTGCGTTTCAAAGTCTGCATGTAAATTGCTTATTGTTGCCTCAAAATCAAGCTTCTTTAGGCAGGTAAATGATTAAATTGGAAAAGAATAGATATTGCTGTCTGGTTGTTTTACACATAAATAAAACATTATATATATATTTTGCCATAGAATGATATAAAAATAAATACTGTTAGAGACTTTTATTAATTTCCACTATTGAGATCTTTAAGTTTGACTATAAGATTTTTTAAAAACAAGAATATATTTAAATGTTTCCAACAAACGTTATGTTTTAATCGTAATTACAATAGGACAGAAATTGCCTCGCCCCAAACCACAAAATCGCAGAGACTCGAACAATCTGCCAATTTATATATATTATTAATTGATCAATCAAACATTTTGGCTGTTTAGCAAATCCTTATATTTAAATGAAACAAACAGTAATCTGTCATATATCTGTCATCATCTCAGAGGGATAGAACTTAATATAATTTCTTCAGTGTAGAGACAATGTTTCAGATGCCTCACTCCTGGTTGTTTTCATTTGATGTGGTTGGCAGATGCCATTTTTATGTGTGTAGAGATCAAACCAGCAGTGGTTGTGACAGCACACATACTGGTGCCACTCATCCCACAGTACAGTGCCTCCTACATGACAACAAGACACAGATACACAGACTCTCCTCCACAGATCTATCGGTTATCTTACTGTCTTATTGTAGTTTATCTCATCTGAATAAATTTCCTGTGATCATCCATGCTTTTTTTAATTGCTGCTTTTGTTAGCGTTGTGTTCATTATTTATATTAGTTGACACTGTGTGTGTGTGTGTGTGTGTGTGTGTGTGTGTGTGTGTGTGTGTGTGTGTCTGCTCCAGACTTACATATGCATTAATGACAGACAACCTGTTCCAGCGCATTGCATTCTTACCCATCAAAGTTGCATGACAGCTGCATATGGAAGCGCTTATATGTGATTTCCGCCATTGTGTCTTGCTGCGGTTGTTGTGACTGCTGACCTTGGAGAGGTTTTGTCCCCTTAAGATGCCTGGCAGCCCTTTTATGAATGGGAAGATCCCTGAACAGCATGCTAATGAGACAGGGAGAGGAGAGAGGGGAGGCTAGCTGCTGCAGTGCACAGCAGTGCTTCCATATTGTTTAAACAGTGAACCGCTGTATGGAGGGCAGAGCATGTGAAGGAACAGTGGAGCTGGGAGGAGGAGGCAACAGCACCACACACAAGGGGTTAAAAGCATTACCCAATTAACAGGGCTCATTTAACCTCCATGGCATTTCTATTATAGATGACATGTGGAGTAATTTCTCTGACATACAGTAATGTTGTCAGCTGAGCTGAAGTTATTATAGCTACACCACAATGATTCCATTTATGAAACTAGATTTGTTTTGTGATTTGGTTACACTGTCTGCTAGACCCCAAATTCACAACCCCACCAGCTCTGTAATGAGGCTTTTGGATTTAGCTAGCCTCCAGTTTATGGTTGTTCGATCCAACACTTTGACCCAGAATAAAATTACTTTGATTTCATCAGAGTGTTTTTTCCTGTGAAATGCTGAAGGCTGCAACATAACTGAAACCTCATATCTATCTAGAATTAGTGCATTGTTCAGTCGACTTCTGTGACTTCATCTCTCCTTAACGTGGAAAACATCTCATTACAAAACACAGAGCTCATATAACCTGAGTGCTTAGTCTTTATGGTCCTCTGTGGAAATCACTACGATTTAGCCATCTGGAGTCACACAGTCGCGTTGTCCAGCTAATCGTGCATGTGCAAAAATTACTTTGTGTTTAGTGCCAGTGAGCATGCTAAAACTAAACTAATCTCATTATACATGAACATTGTGATCATGACAATATAGGTTGCATTGGATTTGCCACCAAAGTTTTGAAGTTGGAGGGGTGAATTACACCTCATCACATTGACAGTCTTTCAGTACATCAAGCCAGGTTTACTAAGCAGCACTAGTTGTAGTTAGGTTACCCTTTGTTTGCAATTGTGTTAAGATAGAAGTTGGACTGGAATCAGTATTTTCTACAGATTTCACATTTAATGATGCGAGGAGCAGCCATCTTGGATTTTGAGAACAGAGTTGGTGAGATTACTCTGACTTTCCAAGTTGGAAATCTCACTTCAGGCGGTGTTTCAGTTCATTTCCAACAGGGAAAAATTACATTTTCCAACTCAAATGGAACGCACAACTCGCATCTGGCTCAAGACACTAAGAAGAGACTCCCAGAGCTGGTAGTATAATTGTGGCTGCCGCCACAGTTCCTTTATATGTAGACTATGTATTTTCCAGACTCTCACCACTCTCGACATAATATATATATAATTTTACAGGAATTTGTCCTTTTTATTTTTTTAACCGGCAACATTTTGCACAAATACAGGCCACTCCTAATAACACTCTTTTGTTCTCAACTTATTTTAGTCGATTTTTGTTGTCATAGCTCTGAGATGAAAATCATTTCATGTCTTTGCAGTTTTTTTTTTTATTTGACAGTTAGTTACAGCCATGCTCATGTGAATGGCTTTTCAGCTATCAGCCAAAGGGTATTAAAAGAGCTTTTTTATTCTGTTCCATAAAGTAAGTGTATGGTGTAATTTCATAGTATTAAAGTAATTAAAGGGCAGCCCCAGAAAATATGAACGTTCAGGCTTTGTGTTCTCAGGAGGTGGTGCTTTTATTCTGGATTTGTGATATTATTCCAGGAACCCTCAGATACAGTATATTTATGTACAACCCTGTCCCCCATTTTCTTATTGTTATTTCAAATGAGGTATGTACTGTAATTGTAGTCTTGTATTACGGATATTTTACAATAATGCTTTTTATCGTTAATGCCATATACATATTGACCAAATTAGTTAAAAATAATAAAATATACAGAATCTTGAGGCTAAGACATATCTCCCTAGAAATAGTTGACTGAGAAATTCTTAGGAGAAGGTCTATTTTCAGCAGCTTTACTGCAAATTTAATACCAACACATTTCAGCACATGCGTTTGTTTACTGTGTAATAAAAACCCAATATGCTTTGTCCTATAGGAGACACGCAGATGTGTTAACAGTGACATATTCTTTAAGAGATCTTCCCCGAAGATGAATTGCTCTTAGTTGTCAAAGCTGCTCCCCAAATACAGTGCAAACATTACTTTGTAATTGTAAGAAAACGTATTTGTAGCAAGCACTACACCCACAGGTCAGTTTAATGTTTCCTTTGCTCTTCGATCATGACATGAATTAGTTTAACAGTCCTATTCTCTGCATAGGTATTTTAATTGATTACTTTTACATGAGTGTTAATAGAGCACTGTGTGCTCTAATAAATATTAGTAAAATGTTTAGTTTTTTGGAGCAAGGTGGTGTCCTTGCTTGAAGGGAAACTCAGGAAACTCAGTAACATTGCCCATAATGGTGTCACATCATCAAAACTGATGACTAGGCAGCCCAAAACATCCTGTGTGCTCCCTTCAGATGATCACATCTAAATTCCCCACCACTTTGCTCTAATGGGATTATCTGACTATTCCCCAGTAAGGTACCTTTTTCTTCATGTGCCCTTTTTAAAAAGCCTTTTCAAAGCAGGTGTGCGTAGATACAGTGGGCTAGGAAAAAAGGTTGACTCTCAGTTAAGCTCCGTGTGGCCCATTAGGATGATTGAGGATGATGTTTAGCCTGATAAATGAGCTGTCAGTCACTGGACATGTTTTGTTTATGAGAGCACAGTGTGATGGTTTGTCTTAGAGCGCTTTTCGTTTAAAATGTACAACTACGCTTACAGTTTCTTCCAATAAATTGAACATTGCATGATGTATACTGCTGCTCTGTGCAATTGATATAGAACGCAACTGTGTGTATTTCACTGCCATGTTATGATTTATAGGATTTCATGTTTTTAGTGTATTAAAATGCATCTCCCTAGAATACCGTACATCTAAATTATGTATGCTGTGTGCAGCAACATAATGATTGATAAAAGAAAATCTACCACTTTTCATTCAGCATGTTTAGATTAACTCGCTGCAGTGCTACTTTACAGAGTCTGCCTTCTCTGCTCTGAAATTGAGTCATTTGGATGTAAACTAACAGGAAAATAAGTAACAAAAGAATAAAAAAGTCAGCAAACAAGCTGCACAGCAAACGGTATGAGCATGATATATAATTACAGGGAATTAGCTCAACATTCCCAGATTACACGAAGGCTGGGCGATGTAGCCAAAATATTATATAACTATCAGACTATCTCAGATCAGACACTGAACAGACACAAAATGCCAAAAATGTATTGCTAAACCTTAATGCTATTTAGACCATCATTGGCATATGTTGATTTACATCCACATTCAGTTGCAGAGTCTTGTTTTTAGCAAGTACTGACCTTGCACAGGTTAAAAAGACAAACATCTCCAGCAGGAGATCTTTTCAGAATTTAATATTTGAATCAATTGGAGACTGAAAACATTGTTCATTTACATTTGCTGTAGAGTAAAAATAATTGTGAAACCAATATCTGTATCAGCAGCTTACCAATATTAAATAATAAGGAATTGGATCACAACTTGGGACAAAAAAAAATACACTGACCCAGCCTTAGTAAAGATACAGTAAAACCATCAGTAACCATCAACTAATGGAAATAATGATCATCAGTGACAGCTGAGACACTTTGTCACTTTAACCAGTAAGTGTAGTGGTCTGCACAGGCTACAAATGAAAGGCTGCTAGCTGGATGATACTGAAATCTGCTAGTGTGACTCTGTGTACAGCAGCTGTCTGTTTGCTGTACAGAGAAGCATTTAGGTTAAAGCAGTAAGGGCACAATGCCTAAGATATAATAAATAATAGAGGTATATGCTGCACCCTGCATGTAGCTTCTCTCCTGCTGCTGTTTCACAGGCACAGCTGTTTACCAGAAGAGTCAAAAAATGAGCTACACTGTATATTTGTTTGGTCAGAGTGTGAGGGTGCCTGAAAACGTCAATGTTCAAACCATAAGTGTGAGCGCTGCCAACGATGTGATGCTGAAGGAAACGGGTTTCTGGTCTTCTGGCTGTGTGCAATACACAGGTGTTGGCAAATGAACCACTGCTGCTGAATGACAGGCAGACAGAGAGAGATCACACTGCATTAACCAGGAGTGTAGCTTATTATTTATTACCAGTGGCCATTTAACATTTTGGCCAAAAAGAAAACATATGCGCTTTAACAAATGTCACAAACACATGATACACAAATTGCCTCCACAAAACTGGGTCACAGTCGTTTTTCTTGACAGTTGGGTAGAATAACTTGTAGCCTACGGGTAAAGACCACCCGCTTCTCCGTTGTTGTGGTTACTTTTTATTCAAAGTAATAATCTATTTGTCTCTCTTTGTCTGATTCCTCATTTGTCAACACTACCTGCTCACCTGCACCTTTTACCTGAGTTAAAAAATAAATTAAGTAATTTATATTTTTTAATTTAAATTACATGAATATAAATTACACTTGCATCCTATTTGCTGCCATCCTGGGTATACACTGTTCAAAAGTTGGGTAGCAAACATGTTAGGGACTGCGATATGAGGCAAAGAAAAGAAATATGAACTGTTTGTGTATTTTTAATACTAAACACACTAACAAAACAAATATGAGTGAACATGTTTGTGTGCATGCAGGTCTATGATGTATTCTCAGAAGCCTGGTCTTCTAAGAGCTGTCTACTGATGTGTTTTTGAATGATTATGGATCCCCTTCTCTTTGGAGAGTTGTAGCATAATGGTAGAAGGAGCTGTGGGTTCAGACGTCGGTCATCTGGTGCTTACTCCTTTCTTATGTTGGTTTTATCTCAACCTGTGATCCCAAGTATCATTTGGGAATAAATCCCTCCTCAGTCTGTCACCATATTGTCATTTGGCCACAATTTCTTGCCCACAAATGGTTTTAGGATCATATGTTGTGAAACTTATTTGTGATAAGAAAACAGCTCACACATTTTCACGTTATATATTTAAAAAAGTTTCAGTATTTTCCTGCAGAGCACTGTAAGAGCCAACAAGTGTTAGTAAAATGAAAGTAGGTGGTGCATTTGTTGTGGACTTTTTTAGTAGTGGATGAATACACATTTGCTGTGCTAGTGGGAATATTCTGCATGTGTGGACAAAGTACTTAGGCACAGTGTATCTCATTGGTGTGTTTTTAATACTATTAATATTTGGGCAACAATAAAGCTGTACAACACAGAGGAACAAGATAAATCACAGATTAGAAACACACACAGTACATGATAAGGTTTTAGATGCATTTAGACCCCTGAACTGCAGTTTCATCAGTATCATCACTCCACCTGAGATAAGAATATGTGACACTAACTAGGAAACAGTAAACATGCAATTTCCCGCAAATGATGCTCCTTTCCTGTCTTGGAAAACCAGTAATAAAGACCACTGTAGTTTGACCTGTAATTAATGCATCCGCATTGAGCCAATCAGTGGGCTTGTAAAAGTGCTAATATACAGTAGTACGATGCAGAATTGCTCCAATCAGAGCTGAGCTATGTCAAGGTGAAGCTGTTTAAAGATAGAAACCACTAAAAACAAAAAGACAAGTAGTGGCACAAAAGGTGAGTCTGCAGAGGAGAAGTACAAAGCACATTTCAGACAAAACGTTTTTAAGATTATATTCATTGTAGTTAGACCATTATGTGGCGATATCACACAGTGGAGAGAAAAAGGGATAATTTTCTTCTTTTCTGTGGGAGGGAAGTGATGCTTGGTTGAATCCTTAATCTGAGAATTGCAGGAGAGAGACTATCATGCTGAAGCCAAAGCAGAACCTTGTATATCTATCATTACATATCATATTGTGTAAGTGAACTTACACAAAGTGATGATAAAATAATCAACTTTTATGGTGTATTTTCTGCAAAGAGGATACTACAAAGGGAGTCCTGTGGATAAAATATTTAAAATAGTTTTATTTTCTGGTTAAGATGTAAATATTTGGTATCTAGGTCTTGAGTGTTTCCAAAAATTTTCCCTATGCTTGTGGTATCCCACCCACACACAGAAAATAGACAAAGGTCAAGACAAAGCTAAACATTGTGCTTTTGTCATTTAAAGGAAAGAAGTGATGATTATTTTTATTATGTTTATTACATATAAAGTTAACCAGATGTGCTAAGAGGCTGATACATACTGTTGATAAATTCAGGACATTTAAACAGCAGGAGGTTTGTGTGATTTTAAACAGCTTGTGCAGATCCCCCTTCACTAAGCGCTCAAGAGAAAACCTCAGTCAGCTGGGATCAGCTCCAGCTACCGTGTACAGGATAAGCAGGTCTAACTAATAGATGCATGAGTGGAAGTGTATGTGTACCATTTTGATGTTGTTGTCCTGTGATAGGGTTCTTTAGTCAGCAGTCATCTGTTGAAGAGAGCTGCTCCATTTAACAGAGATGAGAGAGAGGATGTAAGACAGTTATCACGGCCACCTGGTACACCCACAGTCCTGGTGTTGTTCCTGTGTGACCTCCCCTCCAAATCCTCACTTCTGATCTGACAAGTGGGCACCTGAGTTGAGAGTTGCTCCACTGTCGCACCGAGAGCACCATCGCCCATATCTTCCCATCAACAATCATTCAGCTCCATTACAACAGTACATCTTAACTGGGAGCACTCACTGGACTTGATCTCTTTTCTAATACTCTTTCACAGTCAACAATATGGCCCAGAGATGTGAGGACTTTTCAAGGCCGTGATGTTGACTGCAGAGACGGAGGGAGGAGGGGGTGTATCATTGCAGGAGCTCGTGTCAGGTTCTTGGCGTGGGCGGATGGGAGGCCTCTTGGCTGTTTAACGTCCATGTCGTCCTTGTGTATTAACCACACTTTTTCGCAGATAACTTTAGTGACATTCTAAAATACCAGAGCTGGGGTTAGCAGAATGCTGCAGGTTTCATCTTTTTTCAATTGGCTTTTTGAGAAGGAAATGATGTGAGAAAACAACCTGTCATCACATTGATATTATAATGTGATCATACTGGCCTTGGTTTATGACCAGAAAAGTCTCATTTTGATCGGAGTCTATTTTATGCTTTTACAAAAGCTGCTCGGTATAAATAGAGTTTTAACTGGCAGCTGATGTGAGATCAGACACTCAGTTTGTGTTGGATCTACAGAAACAGTACACCCTAAATGTGATCCTTCCCACTTAATAAATGATCTGTTTCTCTGCTGATGTGAAGAGTGCAAACAAATCCAACAACTGTTTCAGTTCAGAACTGATCACAGCGGCTAAAACGGGAAGCTGCTAGTGTTGAATACTGTATATGTCTCAATCATGGTCAGAACCCACTTGCAGGCTGTAGCTCAGGTCCATGTGATTATTGGATTTGGGGAAGTTTGCAAACAGCCTGACTGACTGACTTACTGGGAGTGATGCTCTGCTCTGAAATCTTCTAATTTATTATGAGAATTGGAAAAATATTTTGAGATGGCGGTACAAATTAGGCTATGATGGGCCACCACAGTCAACCGGCAATTATTTTTGCTCTCATATGGCCCTTCCCTGGCTCCGTACTAATTAGCAAGCATTAACATGATAATATTTTAAACTAACAAGGATGTAAATTCTTGGCATGTTGCCATGTTAGCATTAGCATTTAGCTCATAGCCCTTAATAAACTGCATCAATCAGGCACAACATCAACAATTGTGGCCTTAATAAGGTTACATAGGACTAGAATCACCATGGCCACTCTGAACAGTCTGCAACTACACAGCCGCCTACAGGGCAAAATACCATACATGTGCGAGAAGTACACAAACTTTTAATCAAATAAAAGTACCTAAAATTTAAGTAAAGTCCTTTAAGTAAAATGTACATTTTACTTAAAGGACAAAATTAAGAGAATTTTAAAGTGAGAGAGAAAATTAAGTGAATTTGTTCTCATTTTAACCAGCTTTGAAATGCAGTTAAGTTTTATTAGCAATATTTACATTTAATGGAAACCTCAATTAAAGTCACCGTACAGAATCTTACAACTTTGTATTTGTATTTTATTATTTAGCTATGTGACACATTTTATTTTCTTGGGATATCAATATCATTACTCTATTTGTAATTTTACCAGGGTCTTGATTCCTAAAATGGACTTGATGACAATGCCCACTTTTACTTTGACACTGAGTGAGATGAATGTAAATTCAGGTGAATGTTGCATAAGGACTGCAGTCCTCACCACAGCTATCTGCCCTCCATCATTTTCATGATGACCTCTCACACTTTCACTTCCTGTCAGACTAATAAATCTGTATGCTGATTGCTTACGATCATTCCTCCTTATTCCCTCAACACCATTACCGCCAACACTTGGATGATACTGATCGCCATTTACAGTATTTACCTTGAAAGTGATCGTTAATGACGTCAGTCCCCTCATATGTTATGTAGACATCAAATCGAAGAAGGTCAGCACACTTACCTAAGTAAAATGTAACTGATTCCAGTTACATATATAAACATGAATACATTTTGTAATAACTTATTATTAACCTTTTTCTATCTCTACTGGATGACTGTGCACCCATATAATAACGAGCCTCTTCAAGTTGTGTGATACAGACCTTTGCAACAATAACACTTTTCAATATCTGAAAGTGTCTGAATCTTTCCAGTTTTCCAAACCATAAAACATTCTTGATATTCAAATAGTTTTAAAGAATCACACTACTTAGAAATGTGCAGTACACACAGAATCCTCAACACACCAGGATATTTCTGCCAATTTCTGCTACTTATGGATTCAAAAGTGATTTTCTTCATTTAAATCTTCTAAATAAATCCATGCTGCTGAAGATTAAAGAGGATCTACATCAAGTCCACTGTTTATAATCTTCAGTAGGTTGACGCAAAGCTGCCATCATTGTGAATGTTTTAGTTTTTGGTGTTAAAAACCTAACTACAAAATTATAATGATCTACAGTTCCACCAAATGTTAGGTCTGTACTCTAAAGCTTGTCTTTCCTCAGTACATTGAGCTACATTTAAAATTGTATGTTCTCTTGCTGAGTGTATTGGAGATGCATTTTCTTTCTCCTTCAATTTTAAATATTCATTTGTAAGAGATAGATTGTATTATCTTGTTTTTAATATACAGAAGTACTTTTACTTATAAAGGATCATCATCAGGATTATCAAAGGATCAGACATAAGAGGACCACTGATGACTGCAAAATTAGGTGAGGGATGAGATAAAAGAAAAGCAGAAAAGAATTCATCTGTATCACTGTACGATATTTTTATTGCTGTTTGGTGGTAGTCAATATGATGATTGGGCTACTTTAAATTTAGCTTTTTGTGGGTATGAACTGATTATAAATCAAACAGGTGAGCTAATGCACAAGTCTGTAGGGAGCAGCTGAGAATTGAGTATTGATGATGATAATAGTATTTCTAAGTTATTATCATCAATGCTCAACTCTCCTCTACTCCCTTGTTTTTGTGCATCAAAGATCACATTCAGCATTTATCTAGCAGGGTTTATCATGGCACGATACCTTGGGGTGAGGGTTTTCGTCAATATTTCTCGAGCTGAGGTCAACCTTTCTGCAGTCAGCCGGCTCTGCATCGATACAGAAAGCTGAGCCACGTTGACCTATTCAGCAGCATCCCTTAGCTCTGATCCAGCTGAAAATGAATTTTTTTTTTAAACCTTTGGAGAAGAGAGCTGCAGAGCTGGCGCAAAGCCAACAGCGATCCCGTGACCAGAGCGCAGCTTAATCTACTCAACATGAAACCAAACCTGGGAATCAACCTCCGGTGTAGTAGGAGAGGGGTTTGTTTCCTTCAGCAGGCAGAATCTTTGCAAGCTATATTTAGATTTCCATGCTCTGTAAATGTTAAGTGTTGCATCTGCATGCTAAACCAGACAAACCTGCCATACACATTCATGGTCATGTTTTCTCAGAACTGATCTACAAAACATGGTTCAGGGAATTGGATGTTGTCTTTGTTCTCATGAGTTGATAAGGTGGATCCAGTCGCTGGCAGATGGAGGACTGGATCCACCTACTGTACCACGGACAATGGACCCAGGCCAAAAATAATTTCCTGGATCATGTCAGTTAGACCTCCGAGCACCAGATGCTCTGTGCTCTGTAGGACATCTCCGGTTAAAATGTTCAGGTTTCTGGAAGCCTGTCAATACGATTGATGGATCGCTAATCACGGCCTCAGTTGATGGTTTTTCCCTGTTGTTCCTTGTGTTTCTGGGAAACTGACATGGTTATAAACATCTTGTTAGTGTCTGTGCATGTCTGTGTACATTATGAACATTTACATGCAGTTGGGTTCAACAATTTGCATCCCCTTGATTTGAAATGTGAAAAAGAGTAAAAAGAAAATGTATTCATAAATAAAATATTTAATGCACATGCAGGTAGTACAAGTCTCTGATTACACTCAAATTTGAAATAGATTAGTGAATCACCACATGTTTATGTTGCATTGGGGCTTTTGTATATGCTGCTAAGAAAACCGCAAATGTCCTTTATCTAGAAAATAAATGAATCAAAATGAACGTTTGCTTTTTATTTGGTTAAATGAGGAGTTCTCCACCCTACTAATCGCTTTTAAGCACAGTCCGGGTTAAGAGCCAATAGCCATTGAGTCCAACCCTCCTTTGATTCTGTTTTTTTTTTTTTTTTTTTGAGAAGAGCATTTATTGGTTGAAGATGATGGTGGTGAACATATAAACAAAGGTTGTACTGAAATGGCTAACCATCTAATTTGATGACAATGGTCTGCCTCAGAGGGTCATTTTCCAGAAGCACACATACAGCGCCTGGAAAGGTTACATCATCAGAGAATGGGACTTATTAAGTGTGGACACCGGTGCAGGGAGACAGACACACGTTTGCATCCCTGTCCTGCTGATTTATCCGAGGGTTGCATCAGTGACCTGAGGCAGGTGCTGAGATTTGTATTGTGAAGGCATCAAAGTTTTGTCAACAGAATTCTGTCAGGATTGATGCCATTTTTTATGTGCTGCATGTTGTGTGTGTAGGGTATAAATTCAGTCTTGGGTCCACTTAGCATGTCCATATAGACCAAGTGACCCTGTTTGAATTCCACTTCAAAAATGTCCTAATCTGAAGGGTTTTCAGTATCAGAAATCTAGCTCAAATATTTTGCACACTCAGTAGATTACCTTGGTAAAAAATATCTCTCATCAAATAAAACCGTGCCGCAACCGTGATTTGTGTGAGTGGTAATGATCTGTGTCACTCAGCTTTTAACTGGGATCTCACTCTGCAGCTGACTCATGTGCTTTTTATAGCCATCTCTGTCATTCCACTTATTAGCCATCGTGTGTGTGTGTGTGTGTGTGACAACACTTTCCTACAGAGAAAAAGACAGTTTTGATACTTTAACACAGTATAGAGTTTTTAAATACCCGGGACCATGAGTACCTTTATTTTTGTACTTGATGGACAGTTCCGGGATTGGAAATTTATTTTTTGTCTCATTTAATGGTTTTATGACTTCTCTTTTCTACATTGCTGTATTTAAATGATGTCACAATATTGCTGATACATTATATTGTGCAAAAAGACAATAATGCTCTGTATTCAAACTCCTGGATTCCAGCCTTTGCTGTAAGAAAATGCAGCGGTGTGTCTTAATGAATGAAATGCCATGTAATGACAACCCTCTACAACAGAATGAATTACACATAGATGGGCATGTTTACTGTGTAAGCCTTACTAGTGCTGTGCCATATCTTATCCATTATCATACAGTATATCATCAAGCATATCGTCACCTTAAAAAAACTTTTTCACATGGTAATATTAGCTGTATAGCTGCATGGCCACGTGTTTGCATACATGCCATTATTGTGGATATCTCAAATGAAGCTACAAATAGAACAAGTGTGGTGGAAAGCCAAGCTCACACCTTGGAAGAGTTTGAGGAAGAGGTAATGCTGTAAAAAATGACAGCTTCCTCTGTCATTTGAAAATGGTTTGTCAACAAATCAGGTGTGAATCAAACATCCATGATTTTGCAAGTTGTGTCAGAAGCCTGAATACACTGAATTTGTGCCAAACATGAACACCACCAAAATACTTTGAAAAGGAGAATAGGTAACAAACAGTAACAAATGTCTTTGCCTCAGAAAGGTTTTTAAAATCTTTAAGTGAACAACAATGGCAAATTGATAGTAACTGATATATACAATTATCATGAGAGGGTTTTTCCCATATCGCTCAGCCCTGTAACTTACCAGACAACAGGAGAACGAGGTGGCTGGAAACAGGTTAAAAACCAGCTGTGAAATGGCTGGTTAGCTTATTATCTGCATGTTGATTTGGCACAGTTTTTACGCTGGATGCCCTTTCTGAGACAACCCTCCCCAGTTTCTACTGGGTTTGGACTGGCATTGCACTGCTGGGATGGAGGGGATGGACTGTTAGGGGTTCAGTGTCTTGCCCAGGGACACTTCAACATATAGCCGGGGCCAGGGATTGAACCACTCACCCTGTGGTCCATGGACGACTGCCTTTACCAACTGAGCGACAGCCGCCCCCAAATGCTTAAAAAACAACAATGTTGAAATAAAAGTTTGGCCATAAAGCAGATAAACACATACCAATTACATTAATATACCTAAATACAACTCCATACACTGTACATGCACTCATATGAACTTGTAAACACGTACCTCTTAACTTTCAATAATTTAGCGATTTCCATTTGTGTAGTACATTCATCTTGATGCCTTGGCTAAAAACAGGCAACACTGCCTTGGATGTTATAATTTCCTCCATTAGCTTAATTTGCTCTACAAGTTCTTCCATTTACCTTAAACATTGGCTTCCATTTTGCCTTATTTTTCTGTATTAGTTTTAAAGAAATTATTCAATATCCCAAGTAAATATAGTATTTGGCCATTTTGGCCACTGTCTTATAAGGTATTATACCTAATAAAATAAATAGTTTGTGGACAAGTACATATTTTCATAATACTTCCCTTTTACTTTCCGAAAGTACAAGATAAAGGCAAATTTATTTTAGAAATCAATCAAGTCATTTTAGATCGAATGAAAAACACAAAACTGTGTTCTGCTTGTTATTTAGTGCTGTTGTTTGAATTCCAGTTGTAGAGCTATTGCGGATCAGTCTTTTTTTTTTTTCTCTCGCTTTTGTTGAGTTTCAAGTGTGTGTCAAAACCCATAAGCAGCATAAATATAGTAAAAAAAACAATCTCACATGGTTATGGTTAAGGAAAATTTTGTACTAAATTTACCGGTGCACTATGTATATATTTTGCCAATGAATGAATATGAACACTTAATATGTCTCCTCTGCTTGGTGTTTCGTCTTGCCTACAGACAAGCGCTCCCACAGCCCTCCCTGTGTCAGATGACAGGCATGTGAATGGAGGGAAGCCCTGTGCCCGGGCGACGCAGAATGGTGAAAGAGCTGTTTTGCATGTCAGATTTACAGGAGCTGTCAGCCTCCGACGGCCGCTGCCTGTGAACTGCTGGATGCTGGTGAAATGGCCAAAACTGACATGGCTTTACAACACAAAATTCACAGGGGAGGTGGGGTGGTGTGTCATATCCATGTGAGCTGAGCTGTCGAAGTCAAGCAGAGTCAAGCAGAGAGAAAATCATAGGCTCATTAAACAGGGGTCATTTCATTACATCACAAACATGACATTTCTGTCTCTGTGGTTGCTAATTTATGCTACATTTAGCACCAAAATAGCTTAGGATTTTTGGTTCTGGCTGATGATAGCAGTGCTGGTGATTAAAATGTTCTGCAAACTGTTGTTGTTAGATGTTGGTATGTACAGTGTTTAGTCCCCTCAGTGATGGGGCTCTACTATACGTTAGAGGTAGTGATGGCTGCTAATGAGCTGACTATGAGTGCAGGTAAATAAATAAGAGGAGCATCCAGTATGAACTGGAGCTGTTGTTACCAATATTGTTAAATTGCCTGTTCAGAAAGGGGAAAAACTAAAGCTCCCATGGACCACAACACAGCTCTACGATCCCTTTTTAAATCTATGAAGCCACATGACATACCTAAACCTAGGTAATAATATTGTTACAAATATCAGTGGGATTTTGATTGAAGTTTTGTCCTTCTGCAACAAACGTAGAACAGTGGTTGACACTCTCCCACAGTACCAACCCAGCCCTCAGAGCTCAGTCGAGTGCTGCCATGAGAAACACCCACTCAGAGGCTTGTAGCTTACATGTTGCCACTGCCACTAATATTTGCAAAAAACAATCTTCAAAAGAGTATTTGCTGTATTGATATATTTCTTTGCCTGTGTTTAAGGCTCTTGATCATGTTGAACTCGGGAGAAAAGTTTACTGAAGCTGTTTCCAAACTAAAAGATGTCATATAAAAGAAAGTGGAAAGTTTAATACTGTAAGTACCAACTTACAGTCATCTGAGAACTGTATGTTCTGGCAGGTGTGGAAGCTGGTCCCTGAGTAAGAGGAATACGAGTTACAGAAAATATGATGCAGTCCATGACTTGTTCTACGCTTGTCTACGTATATAATATTAATCACTGTGGTAAAATTCTGATGCCAGTACTGCTGACACTTCAACAATCTGCCACAGCAACAGTTTTTTAAGCTTCAAAAGATTTGCATGTAAGACTTGGTAGAAGATGGCGTACTGTCATTTTTCACATCTTTACATGAATAAAATTGTCCAAAATATCAGGATCTATTGACTTGAATTTGCCTTCTTTTTAATTTTAAATTCAAGATTTCAAGTGTTGACAGATGTAACACCTAAGGGGGGGTGAAAGTCTCTGTGCGAACGGTGAGGCTGGGACTGAATTGAGCAACAGGCATAAAGCCCCAGTGGAAGCGCCCGCCAGCTTGGTGTCTTTACTGTCTGTCTCTGGGCTTCAGTACATTGTTTGAAGCAGACTAAGCTGCATGGCGACAGAGGCTTTTTGAGTGCCAGGTTCCCATTCACACTGATCACACATTAGACTGATCAAATCAGACTCCAGGCCTGCTTCCTGACTAACTCAATTTGCCCTTATACGCTTCCCTTTTCATGCTGAGCACACATACACACACACACACACACACACACACAGTAAGAGACCTGGAAGCACGCTTAAGCATGTGCTCGCAAACAGAAAACCAACAGAGAATGGGGCAGTACCCAATGAGCTCTAATGAAAAGCAGAAAAAGCTGTTACCTTGGCAACTGCCAGCATACATCTTCAGGAGGACCCAGATTTCCTGTCTGACTGCGATCGTATTGTTTTGGTTCTCTTTTGATAGCCGCGGCATCCCTAGATGGATTATCTCACCGCTGGCAAGAATTTATGCTAAATCACAGCGAATTAAGGAGCAGCCATTTGTGCAGACAGGAAGCCGCCATGCTGAAAATCTTCAGTCATGGATTTAACACCCCAAACCCCTGAAATGCACATGTAATCAATGATTGCAGTGATTTTTTTATCCTGGCCTTAAGCCAGTTTCTGCTCTCTGTTTTCAGCAGTAGACCTCGAGAACACTGCTGCCAAAAGCAGAGTATCATGGGAATTAAACTGTCAGTGTGGTTCATCCAAATTACCCTCAAACATACAAAGAGGTGTAGTCACTAAGGTTTGAATGAACATGTTTATTATGATGAGTATAACCTGGATAACAATTTTAAATGTCTCTATAACGTATGTATTTCATGCCTGCCACATGTAGTCAAACATGTGCGGAATGTATTTGATTTAGAAAGCGTCCAGGCCCACACTGTTCTGATCATTATCATTCTCCTCACCATCCCTGTAATTAGATTATTAGAATTATTATAATTGCCCGTACAGTGTTTGTTATTTTGTTATCTGCGTATGTCGGTCTACACAGGAAATAAATCAGACCCCTATGTGTTTCTGCATTTAAAATTGCAGGGGAGTTTGGAGGAAGGGCAGAAGATGTAGTTTTTTAGGCTTATGGAGATGCTGGGTGTAATTTAACTAAACATCCATGACACTTTAAAACCACAATGACTAAAAATCCCACCTTCAGGCAATACATGTTCATCTGTGGTTAAATGGCAAAGGGGGAACTTAAGGGTCTGTTCAGGGTATTCTCTACCAGTATCTTGGCCCCTCGGTTTTTGTACTTGTGATGATGTTTCTGTAGGTGGCTGGTTTGCTAACATGCTACGTGTAAGCAATAATGGAAAAATGCAATAATAAAACTTCAAGGAAAAGTTAAGTTGGTTCTATGTCAAAACAGAAATCCTTATATTTATACTCTATTTTCACTTTTGTTTTTCTCCTTAATTTTCACACCTTAAAGTGGATGTGGCTCAGTTGGAAAAAGATAATGTCACAAATATTAATACATCTGCATCAATGAACTCCTGCAGTCGTCCACCAACCCCTGCGTCGTTGTTTCAATCCCCGGCTCCTCCGTCACATGTCAAAGTGTTCTTGAGCAAGACACTGAACCCAAACTTAGTTTCTCCCAGTGAGTGTTGGTCAGCTGAGATGAGATGTTAAGTTTTTTTTTTTTTTTTTTTTTTTTTTGTCCTTTCGTTTATACCGTGAGATCAGGGTCGCCACAACGGATCATTGTCCGCATCTTGATTTGGCACAGTTTTTACATCGGATGCCCTTCCTGACGCAGTCCTCCCCAATTTCTACTGGGCTTGGACCAGCACTGCACAGCTGGGGATGGGAATGGGCTGTTAGGGGTTCAGCCTCTTGCCCGGTACTATATTTTACTAAATACCAACTAGGAATATTTTTTTATTTAATTGTTGCTTGTTAAGATATGTACATTTAAATCATAAAGAAATACTCAACATTGAGTGCTCCATCGATTTATAAATCCCAAATAAAAAATAAGAAAAATTAAAATACGTATCACAGGTCAGTTCAACGTTCAGCTAGCGGCTAAAGCTTGTAGCCTTTCATAGAGATGAGGAGTCAGAGTTGTGTGGTTATCTCACTTCATTACTAATCTACCAAACAGCATTTTTCACATACTTGTTTATTTTCAAAATTATTTTCAAAATCTTCAGCTCCAGCCGACTCAAGTGATATCGATTAAGGCTCTTTATACAGCATCACATGGCTCCCTCTGTAGCCACAAAAGCCTTTATAGCACTGTCCAGTAACTGAGAACAGAATGATGTGAGGTACACCTGTAAATCTTAACATATTCTTGCAAGATCTTGCCTTTGTATGTGTAAAACTCTACTGAACATTTTATTATTCGCCCACTTGGTAATTACCTGATTGCCACTAATGGTTTGTTTGAGCTCTGATTCATGACTTGCCTGTTGTACCTCTATGTCGTGAAAGTGTCACATCAGCAAATGACTCTTTTAACACCTTTTATCAATTACAGTAATAGCTGCACATTTGCCCAATTAGTTAATGGCCAGAACACAGAAAGATAGAAATTCCAGTACAACACTTGCATGTATACTTGCACGTATGTCTTTCCTGTTAGAAACAAGAGTAGCAGTAAATGATAAAGTCATACATCACATTGAATAACTCATAGCTGACTATCTTTTCAATATTTAAAGCACTGGGGGTAGCACTGGTGGTCCAGACTGAAATCACACAACTAAATGATAAAATACTTTTAAGTAATTGAGATCATTCCATTCAGCTTCAGCTGTACATAGCAATACTTATCCAATGAAAGCAAACTATATGCTATGCCTAGATAGTGGTTTTGGTGAGCATGTGTCCATTTAGCCACACTTTGTGGGTGGCAGCAGTGGTGCACTAATCATGTTAGAATTTTGACCTTTATAAAGTAGCATGCTGACAGTAACACCCAGTGTTACTGGGTACCAGCCTCACAAACTCTATGTTACATATGTTATTGTTTTGTTTGTGTTTTTTGTTGCTCTGGAGGTGACATGATGCTGTAGTGGTTAGCACTCAGAACTAGACGAACTCCGGTATGAATCAGCTGTGACTTCTCTTAGTGGAGTTTGCAGCTTCTCCCTCTGCCTGCCTCTTTGGTTTCCTCCGAAACAAAAACAAATCAACAAACACAAATTGCCCATAGATATGAATGTGATCATAATATTAAATAATACCAATACAACATTTCTTTGAATCACAAATACTATATTAGTATCTGTATTGATGTTAAGAATTAGTGCAAACCATTACCTACACTAAATGTATTATATCTTCAAGGGTGAAGAGGTTATTCCCTCTTTTTTGATCTAAAAGTAAAATTGTTCTTGTGATTTTCTTTTGGGCCTTTGTATGAACTATATTGAGCTTATGCAGCCCATTGCCCCAGAACTTGAATTGATGTTTTGAGGACCTTTTCATCCTACCAGGTTACAGAATTTGGAAGCAGGAGAGGTTTCTAAACAAATCTGATTACAGCCTCTGTAGGATGGATTGTCTGTGCTCTTTGCTGTAATTTCCCTTCTCTAGTGTTAATCCCAGTAAAAAGCACATGAGGAAATAGCTAAAAATGAGGATGAATCCAGACTGTGGTTTGCCCTTGGTTCATTTAGTTTTGCTAAGCTTCCCAGCCTGAGGCTTTGGCTATTACATGTCACCATCTGTCTTCTTATGCACATAAGTTTGTGCATTTTGTGTTACAGGCTGCTTCTCAGTCAAGCAGCACATTAAAGTTGTAGGAGGACGGAAACTTGAATTCGAAGAGGTTATTTGGTGCCACTTAGCTTTGAATAGCAATGCCATCACCTGATCAAACATACCAAACTAAATTGAAAAATGAATCTACTCCATAGATGTATTGTGTGGAGCTGAAAACGTTAATCAACTAAAAGATTCAGATTAATTGGCAGATCCCTCAATAATAATACTATTTGTGAATTTTACCCTAGCCTATTTTTAAGTGCTTATTATTGTAAAGGTTATTATAACATGTCCCGCCTGTTGCAGCAAACTCTTATCCTTTGTCCAGCATTTATGTCATTTTCTCTTCTTCTTCTTCCTCTATTTCTTCTTCCTCCTCAGATGGCCTATAAGCCCTGGCTGTGTGCTCAGTATTTCCCCACCACGCAGCAGTCCTGTCAGAAGAAGGTACCGTGCCACCAGTACTGCCTGGAGGTCCAGCAGAGCTGTCCGTTCATCCTACCCGACAACGACGACCTGATCCACGGTGGCAGCCCCAGCTTCATATGCACAGGTCCATATTGACTCATTGGCCAGTATGACTTCCTGTTTACATCAGCGGCATCAGCAGACATGCGTACGCTGCATGTTTGCAGGTGTTTGTGTGGCCTCGCATTCTCTTCAGAGAAGCCAGCTTAATTAAATTAATTTTAGTGAATGGCGTTTAATAAAGGAGTGCACAGTAGTGATTCATCCAGAATTTGTGTCTCCATATTGACTGCATGGTATTCCTCTAGGACAGCACAGAGGTTTTTGTGAAGGCTTTCTTACGACATCTAGTGGTGGGTTAAAGCACAGCTGAGCTCACACAAAGACGTTTTAACACAACATTGATTAATTAAATTTGGCCTGTCTCTCAATATTTACTGCAGTTTATGCCATAATAATCACTGAGGACTCTGGCTCAGAGGACTAGAGGCTGGCTGTCTGCCAGCACATGTTATCTGGACAAGATAGGCGTCAGCTTAAAGGCCCACACAGATGTTTTCCCTTTTTCAGGATGATGAGACCTCTGCTCAGGTCTCTGCTCCCATCATAGAACCACATTACTGACTGACACACAGTTCATGGAGGCACTTCAGTTAAAAACCCCTTTTGAAGACCTCCCATATTCTGGAATTCATCTAACAAAAATAACACTTTCCTGGATTCATAACCCAGCAAAATCTCAACCATCACAGCCACAATACGCATATTTTTAGTTTGGTGTTACCTACACTTTCCAAGGATATTTTTGTCTCTAGTGTCCATATTGTGTGTAAACAATCCAAAACTCCATTTAGAAATTGTCAGAAATCATCAGTGAGAAATTAGCTTTGTTTACTACAACCCTTAAACTAGCCTGCAAATCTTCACATTTTTACATTATGTCTAGTATCAAATAAATCAGGTTTTATTTTTATTAAGACTTTCAATGGCCTATCAATATGGTTCTTGTATTCCTGCAACATCATCATCTAGGTTGTGGTTTTGGGATGAAGATTGTGTTCTTTGTGAGGTCAAAAGGTTGGACTAAAGAAAACACTTTCAGCGAGACGAGACCTAGTCTGTATATTTCTCCATTTTATCTCAATTCTAAGAGTTTTTTGAGCTCGCCTTAGCAGTTTAGTCTTCCCCATCCACGCAAGTCTGGTGATGGCTCTTCTTACACACTAGCAAGTTCAGACTTCCAGTGTCATCAATCGATGCAGTGATGCATCTCCCTCTGTGTGGTTTGTGGACTTTAAATTTGAGTTCAGCTGAAGGTCACTGTGTCTGCTCCTCCACAGCATGATTAATGCTGCACGATGAGGTCCAAAAAGGAGGGTCAGCGTTGATGAGATACAGTAACCATTGCTGTGTTGCAATTAAGCTTTTCCATGCTGATTAGATTGTTGTCATTAACAGATAAGGTTTTTTTAACTAAACTAGAACTGTGTTACAGGCTTCATCCAAATACACTCATTTTCTGTTACAAGTTTTATGAAGTGAAATTGTTATTAATTAGGATCTAATATAAGCTTTTTAGTAAAAGTAAAACAATCAACTAAAGTCACTTTGATTGAAATATGATATATTTATTATTCTGTTGTCCAAATGGCTTTATATAATCAATAGTCTGTTGTGACGTCCCATCATCCAAAAGTCTGACAACACAAAATAAAATAAAAATTACTTTAAAGATAATTAAAAATGCAGAATATGAAGACTGTTTATTATTAGCAGCTTTATTCAATAAATAGTTTTATTAGTCCCAGCTGTCTGAAAACTAAAATACCTTAACCCTGGTAATAAAAACAGTATTCAACCATACAAGAGGAAAAAAGTCACCCTATGTCATCTGTTTCTCAGGGCTCTTGGGAGATCACCCATCAGACAATGAGGCGGAGTGCTGCGACGTCCGATGGGACTCTAAAACGGACAACCTTTCAGGCGGGACACTAAAAAGGACTGCTTCTTTGTGCCAGCCCGAGGGGGCCTCGGTCACCTCTGCCGCCACCCCGAGACTGTGCAGTGGGCGACTGAAGATCTGTCTGCTGGCCCTCGTCCTCCTACACACTGTCATCATCATTTCAGCCTCCCATAATTCTACGTTGGTGGGCGTGGCGGACATTTTCTCGCCAGAGGAGAGTGCTTCTAATGAGGAGTGAACCTTGGGGTTGAATCAAGGCTGGAGCTTGTAAACCGTGCCCAGAGGATTATGGCTTTTACAATGTCATGGCTGCCAGGGACACAACTGGTGAGACATGCTGGAAATGCCTCTACAATCTGCCGCCGATGAACCATCAACCACAGGAAGTGGGAGGGTTTTAACTGGAGCTAAGGGTGCTGGGATTGGACATCGAGTGAACCGAGATGTTTAAGAACCACCCCCCCCCTAAAGAACTGACCTCTTGCCACTTGAAACCTGCTCATTGTTTCTATTCCATCCAAATGTTTTCTAGCATATCGTCCTCCTCTCCCTTCCTCCCACCTTCATCCACTCCTTTGCCCTCTTCCCCCTGTTTTTAGTGTGTGTATGGATGGCATGTCAGAGCGAAAAAAAGAAGTTGATGAAGTGTGCACTCTCTCATCATTACATTTAGTTTTTGCTGCATTGTTCTGTTCAGGTGCCAGAATGTTTTTAACATATCAGCTGTGATTCACTTACTACACATTATTATCTTGGAAACATCATTTTACTACCTTGTATGTGATGTTGTGTGAGGGCCTGCCAGGACCAGCTCATCCATCACTCATGTGGGTATATTGTAATGTTTAACTTGTATTTTGTCCCACTAGATCACTCCTCAACCCTGTATGATGGTACTTGCCTACACGTTTTAGGACCTTAAGTGCTCTGAGTCTGGTTCATGCTCTCTTCTTCTGACTCATTGGGCTGCTGAGCAAGTTCAGAACGATGAAGTAGCAAAGTTAGCGATGGGTCAGCTTATGGTTAGTGGCTGTCGCGGGAGCCCGTCAGCAGGAAGTGGTGTCCTCTGGTATCTAAAGTGTTCCGTTTACCTCAGACTGTAGCGTAATCATGTGGCAGCCCCATAACTCGTCTTAATGCCACAGTGAGCATTTTGGTTTGTCGTACGTGAGATTGCAGGGACAACCCAGGGACACTAGAGGGCGGTTGCATGACACAAAAACACCAGGGCCTTGTTTATCAACCACGCATTCTCTTATTTCTACACACAGAATTGGATTTTTCAATTCTTTCTTCCGCATGAGAACGAGCATCCATTTAGAAGCACTCCTGACCGGGGATACCATCTAAACCCCCTGTGTATTCACAGGTAACACACATAAAAGCAACCAGAAACACAAACCTCAACCCAGCTGTATTGTTTAAGCCTCTTTGACAGATAATAGCCTATCTATGGTTTTCTGATCTTATTTAGAAACATTGAAATCATTTCTGCCATTAAACTTGGAATCATACAGTACTTAGTAATCAGCGCTGAAGCCTGATATGAAGTTCAGGAGCTGCTGGTTTACTATGTTTGTTATTTTCTTATGTACTGTAAAAGAACTTTCATGTGCACAAACAGTAGTGACATAGAACAGGTGAGGTTTAGCATTAGTCATTGCATGAAGTTTCCATTAAACACTGTTGGTCAAATATCAGTTTTCTTCTTTGTGTTAGAGATTGTATTACAATCGTGTTCTAAGCTTGGGTTTGATAAACGAGGCCCCAGATCTCTGAGTGCCTCTCTGCTGTGCAAGCCCAGTGAGGCAGACATGGACAGTGTAGTAATGTAAGGGGGAAAAAAACTGCAGGTGTTCTTAGTGATCAAGAACCACGCAATCAACCAATCAATCTGTCAACTCTTAAATCACCCTCAGACGAGCTGATCAAACGCTGTCTTTACAGACTAGAAAAGGGCTGTATTAGTATCAGCCTGCAAGGAGTGTGTGGAGTTGTAAAGGGCTGATCCATCCGATTTTGTTCCGTTTTTATTTTTTTGCATGGCTGCTGCTAGTGAAGTGCATATTGACACAAAGACACAGGAAAGACACAGGAATTAAGAAGAATTTAAATTTCCTTTATAGCTAGAGTATGAAATGAAAAAAGATTCGTACAATCCTACAATCTGTAATCATGAGCAACTAATACCAAAAAGTAAAGCTAATGAATGGAAATGTTCCTAATATAGCAGTATGTTTGGGAAAATGTGGTATCAGTGCCTCCTCCCTTCCCCATTACAGCTTGACCTTACCTCGCCTCACATCGATTTTGCTTCTCACACAAACCAGAGTGGGTTGTCACATGGAAGTCAAGTCTTCACCTGCCTCTGCATTTTAAAGACGCATTTCATAGACTTTAGCCCCCAGTTTGACTCGCTGATCTCCTTATTTGCTCGATATTCTAGTGTGATGTGTTGTTTCGTTCGTTTGTTTTCCTTGACAGACCGTGTTGACGACTACCACATTCCCTGAAAGACAGCAGCGGACTTAATAGGCCCACACTTTGTGCTCCATCCCTTCAGTCTCTAGCTGTTCATGATCTGACTCCTGTGGATCTATGCAGATGACCCCCCCACCCACACACCTCAATTAGCCCACCCACTTTCCACCACTCACCACAAATACCACCATAACCCTCCGTAAACCCACCCCTTGTCCTTTTAGTTGTAAATATGTCCTGAGGATGTGGGATCCCAAAATGTCCCCCCCCATCCCCTTCTTCCCCAGGCCCAACCCACCCCTCCCACCTCCCCACTGTTGGAATCTCACTGTGTTTTCTGTTTGCCTCCTTAGTTTTTGTCTGTTTTTTGAGATTTTTGCCGCATTTTTCTGTTGTCTAAAGCAGTGGTGTGAGTTGATGAGTAGGACTAAGTTGGATGTTAAAAAGATGATATAAAGAGGTCTTAAGAAAAATATACAAAAAAAATGAAGCTTGAATTGAGAAAAGGGTTCAAATATAGAGAAAAAACTATGATAAAGTTGTCATATTGTCATACTAGAGATGCTTTAGTTTGCTAATTTACTTTCTTTTTTTTCTACAAAAGACTTGGATGAAATTATTTATAAAATGCGTCCCACGAGTCATGATCTTTTTTGGACGTAAAACAAATACATTTATTAACATTTTGTTCAAAAGAAAATAAATATAAATTATGTTAAACATTACTGGTGTTTGTGTTTTTTTCACTGAGTGCTTCTTGGGTTCTGTTATTATTGATGCCAAAGTGTTAAAATTACCTATTTTCAACAAAATATTTAATGCACATTCAACTAGTATAAAGTTTCCTTCATAAGAAAGTTAGAAAAGTTAAAAAAGTTAGTAAAAGTTAGTTTTTAATTCATGAGTCATGGGTTTATGCAAACATTAATACCATTTTTTTTTACAATGTTTTTATACACTCCTTGACAATTTCTGTTACTTCTGATGGTAAAGGAACATTTGTACCAGCAGAATATGCATTATATCTATTATGTATAATAAATTAGTATTATGTCAGGCTTAGGGGTAATCCCCCTACATGCATCCCCCTACACTAAGTGTAGGGAGATGGAAACATTTGAACTCAGCTGTACATGCACCATTGAGCTTCTCATGTTGCCCAGTAGAGGACAGTACAGCATCATATTTCAGAGTTCAGAATACAGAAAAGCTCATGAAAGCAGGATCTGTGTGTCCATTTACTTTAGGTAAACTCTAGGCAACTGCCTAGAGTTTAAAAAAATGAAAAAAATAAAATAAAATAATGATTTGCTGAGGAACGTATGTATTTGTTTATTTGTAGCAGCCTGCCACAATATCCTCATTGCCTTTGATTGTTTTTCACCTAGAGAGGCAGCAGGGGATGCTCTGGCCCTGCATAGATGGGGTATGATTAGCTATTGTATATGTTCTGTCACGCTTCAGCCTGAACATCACATTCACTCTCTGATCCTGTTTGCTTTCTATCATGTCTATCAACTCTAAACAGATCATTTTATTTCTCTCAAAGATGAGGGTTTTTCTCACCCTGAGTGTTTTATGGAGCATGAAACATTAAACACTGATTTCTCTACTTCTGGGCATCATCAGCTTGATGAAGTCTTGATGACTGATTAGCTAAAAAGGCAAAAACATCTAAGATTAAATTGTCTCATGCTGGGAGGAAAAAGCTTGTTTTTAAAAAAAATAAAAATATGATTGGGGTGTAGCTAGCAGCTACTGTTTCAGTGTTCATGCAAACTCTAACTTAGCATAAAACCTGGTAGCAGGTGGTCATCCTGTACCTCTAGAGTTCACTAATGTACAGGATATGTCTTGTTTGTTACATTCCCTCCTTCCAGTCTTAATGTAAAGCTAAGTTGCTCCAGCTACACTTTGACATCACAATAAAACCATAGGGTACATGAACATTTAGCTGATTTCTGAATGCAGGCCAGTAGCAGCAGACGTTGCATTTCTCCTCTTATGCTGGGCTTACATATACCAATTCATCACATTATACAAGTGTGCAAACTGAATGTAGAGACCAAACTGTGGAAGTAACACTAACTGTAATCCAGTTACTCATGAATTGTGTTTCATTATTTTGCTAATTACAGAAATGTATGACATTACTGTCACATTACTGCCCAATGCTGATGAAGGGTCACTTGCAAAACAAACAGGATTTAAGGAAATTGGTTGGGTGTGTGTGCATATCACAAACATGACCATCTGAACACACAATCCTCCAAAAACTGGCACAGATGCTATATAAAAGATATCAGAAAGCAGTATATTTACTGTTTACAATAGAATTTTATGAACTGATATTAATACTCTGGTGTTAGAGTAATACTGTAAAGGTTTATAATAGCAGTAAATAATGTCCTATCTATCAATTGTCGTCATTACCAGCTTAAATCAATCCCAATATGAATCTGAAACCAACACAAATGTACCTTATTTGACCTTTTGTTACTGGGTTCCGTTGTTATCGTCAGGATCAATGTTTTACCATTTCTGCAGTAGATCCTCTTATCATGAGGGTGACAGTTTTCAGATTGTTGTTTAAACTCTTTTAGAGCAATGCTGATTTAGTTGATCATCTGGAAAACGCACAGCAGTTTGTCTTGTTGGTAAAATGTACTGTGTCATACTGACATGTGTTTCTATCATTTTGTCCACTCAATTCATATCCCTTAGTAAATCACTTAATAAGTGAAATGCTTCTCTGGAGAATTTTGTTTAAAGTGGATCTTGATTCATCCTAAACCATGCAGGAGATCTTCTTTGAACTCGCTAAATGCACATTAAATTCAACTTTATTTATACAGCGCCAATTCACAACAAAGTCATCTCAAGGCACTTTACAGAATACAGTCGAGACTATAAAAATGTATAAAGAGAACCCAACAATTCCCCCTTGAGCAAGCCCTGTACTCAGTACATGTGATGGTCCTACTTGTCTATATTACATTTAGGCTTTTTATAGTTTAGTATATATAACAAGGGTATAATATTTGCATACCTGTTGCTTGTTTGAAAAAGAACTAATAAAACAGGAAGAAACAAAAGCCTCACTACAGACACAAGATGGAGCCATCAGACAATTTTAAAACTGAGAGCACTGAGAATTAATTTACAAGGATATTTCTCTGTAGAGCTGAATACATTGCAGATAGATAGATATGTGGCTCTAAGAGGAAAATATGACTTGTGATATTTGAGTGGTTGAACAACAACCAATAAGGGAACAAAACACTAAACATCTGAAAAATCCAGTAGAATCAATAATAACACATAACACAATAATAAAATATTTTCAATACTGAAAACAACAGGATATTTTTAAATGTCTAATATACCTAATGATTAATATATTCACTTTAAAATGCCTACAGAGAGCAGAAAAGTTGAACATGATACGTGATCCTGACAAATTCATTACTCAAAATAGTGTATAGTGTGTATTGTAAGCACATTACGTCTTTGTGTTAACGTCATATAAGGAGGATCAAAGGAAATGCGGCGATAAAAAACCTGTTGGTTCATTTTTAGTCGACACTAATGTGCTTTCAATTCTCAAACAGTCATGTAATTCCAGCAGCAGATCTGATGGCAAAGTGGTTTCACTGCAATCTTCTCTCTTTGCTCATTTCATTCACAGCACAGCTCACACATCTTCCCTTTTTTCTCAAAGTCACATATCAACAGACCAACCATTTCTCAACTCACGGGCCCCTTTTTTTTAACTGCTCTGGCTGGTTTTGAGAGGAAGCACGAAGAAGAGAGTTGTTGAACTCGGGTTCTGTGGGTTCAGTGTAAAGAACTTTTTTTTCTCATTGGGCTTTCTGGTTGTTGATATTAATGCCCATCGATGTCATTCAAACATAGTTAAAAACCACCCTGAACCCTTTGATTCTCTTACAACACATCGTTGGAGATGAACCATACATTTTGGAATTTTGTGTACTTTTCTCCTAAGAGCTTTCTTGGCAGCTGCAATGTTTGACCATTTTCCTCTTATGTCCAGTAATCAGACAAGGTGAAGCCCATTATAAGGAGGCAGAGAAACCATTTCCTTAGTAGAGCAGAATGAAAGATACAAAATGTTGAGTTTTTACTTTGGAGTAGGTTTTATTGAAAACATACTGCAGCTGTGCAATACAAAGCATTGGTGCCATTTTACCATATACATATTCTAATCAGTATCTTACTCATATGCATAAGATCTCATCAGCTATAATAGCAAAAATTTATACTTATACATCTACTATATACTGCACATAGGGAGTAGGTCCCCTTTCACCACAGCAAGGACTGTACAATTTTGAAGTACCGTACTCCTACTTTACTGGAGTTTTTCCACTTTTGGCTACTTTTACTATTCTGTCTTCTCCACCCTAAGAGTTCATGGTTGTGCTGTCTACTTAAAATCTATGAAAACCTCAGAAAGAAGTAGTATCTCATGTACAGTAGCAATCATTGTTCTACATTATTTTTATGTAGGAGCCTATTCCTGATAGTTGTAGTCAGACTAATTAAACGGTTTGACAAGGTAGTAGTGACACTACTCACTCAAAAAAATCCTAGTTAAAATCGACCCAGTGTTGATCTGTTGTGTAGCATCTACACATTACTGGGTTAAATTTAGCCAGGCACAATGTTGTAAAAATATTCATGAGGTGGATTTACAGCAGCAACAGAGACAAAATGGATGCCAGAGACTGTAAAAAGAGCAACTCAAACAAGCAGCAAAACCCTGAGATGATCCATCTGCTTTCTTTTTATTTCCATAGGAAGATCATACATACAGCTCTTGGATTTAAATTGATTGTTCCACCATCAACTAACTCTAAAAAGCTCATTCTCTGTTCTTGCTGTCACACGCTCTAAATGAATCAGAGATGCCAGCATCCCTCCTACGTCTTGTCCTCTTGCTGCCCACTTTCCTCTCCCGTCGGACTTTATTTATTGAAGAAACTGGCATTCGACTAGCCCCAAACGGTTCAGTGACTTGACACCTTAGCTAGCATCATCCAACACACCATCCATCCAAAGCCTGGGCTCATCAGCATCACATCAGAGGGCCCACTGCAACAGCAAGTTAGAAAATGAAGGAGAATAATGTGTTTACATGATGCATTGTGTGTGAACAAAGTGTAGAAACAAGGTGCTACACAAACACACAAACACACTCACACACACTGTCTAACGCTGTACCCTCTGGACACACATGTCACTTCATCCATCTTGTGCTCCTGGAGCTGTAGTGTTTCCAGTATTTACTGCACAAACATCACAAGGAATGATGTTTGTGCAGTACAAATATAGTAAATATTTGTATATGAGTTTGTTCAGGGTTGCATTTGGAAAAAATATGCTTCAGGTTTAGAACATGTATGGAAGCAAATAAAGGCCAAAATAATCTGAATCTTACCACCAAATGGTTTCCTATAATCGTGAAATTGAACATCTAATGAATGCTTCATGTTTACATTCAAAAAGATTTGTGGTCTCACTGGAGCAGTTTTAACAAAGTGTAAACACATGACTAAAATAGCAACATTAATATTCATTAAAATTTGTACTCCTTTTAAGTTTGTTGCCGTCTCCAGCTCTTGACAGAAATATGTAATTCCTTTTTTAAAATTTGAATAGAGTTGAAGAAAATAGCTGGCTGCTTTAGCCAGTGTTCAGACTTTTGTTTATGTATTTATTATATGGAGCAGTATTCTGTACACTGTGTATTCTGACACTTGTTGATCAGCGTACAGATTTACCCATCCCAGGGTCAGCACTGGGCACTGAAGTCATTTTGTCATAGTGGCCAGCATTGGTAATGCACATCAGTGTTTGAATGAGTGGTGCACACTGGCCCAAAAGGATTTTTCTTCTAGAGAACCACTAGAAAAGATGCAGTTATAGGAAATACATTTTCTGGTAGTCACAAACTCTGTTACTCGACTCATTTATGATCTGATTGATTCAGTATGTCCAATATTGTTTGAATAATGTAGAATTTAGCATAGGTTGGACACTATATTTTGATCTGGTTGCAGTTCTAATATATAAATACCTATTATACTGAGCCCTAAACACCACAACATTAACACCTTTGATCATTTCAGTTTCTCTAGAAAAACAATGACAAAATGATTAAACACCTTTAACGTCCCTGATGTATACACGATGCATAAGCATTTTAATGCAGGGACCAATATTGTTGCAATAAGTAAAAGTCAGAGTTTTTTTAATGTCATGGATTTTGCATCACTTTTCCAAATAACTCTCTATTTGAAATAATGAATGAGTTTCAGTCAGACTGTAATGGTTTCAATTCCCTGAAGGTATCTATTTGTTGCATTCATTACAAAAGTTTGTTTTTTTCTTGCAGAAGAAGCCAAACATATAAGGACAGTACCTCATCGGACTTAAATAAAATCTGGCAAGCTGCAAGAATTCGCTTTAGGAGTCTTAGCAGACGCTGCTGAGGAAAACTGATCTGTCTGAATCTCCATGCAGGGAGCTGACACTATGGGAGCTGAGGAATGCAGGAAGGACATAAACTCATCGTTTTTTTGTTGTTTTTTTTCTGTGTTGGAGAATCTGTAAAAAGCCAGATGGCTTGTGAGACGCTACTGGCTGCACCAGACATGTAGCACATATCACTTCTCTAGCTTCTTTACACTCTTTGCTTCACTATTTTTTTAAAGCCGTTCTCTGTATGAATCATTCATGAGAGTACACCCTGTATCGCTGTGCTACAAGTGACTGATGGCTCGGAAATGTCACATTGAAGTTCCCCTTGTTTCATTGCCTTTATACATGTGGCTTTCTTTCTCGCTACCAATCGCTTCTCTTTTCTTCCTCTGAAAATGTCAACACGGGTTGCCTTAGAAACAACAGGGCGGCCTTTCTTCAGCGTACACTGACAACAGTGAGGAATAGCAGCACACATCTGTGGCTATTCTAAAAAGCAGGAGGACTTTGTGTACACCTAAACATTCTGTTGTACTGGCTTAATCAAAGCTGATTTTACCGTCATCTTCCTCCCACTTGAGGAAAGCATATCTCAGCATTAAGAAGTAGAACAGCGTAATCACAATCAAGACACTCATCAGAAAAAGGTATTATAAAGGTCAGTCGCAGGAGCTGGATTGCCTGGCAGACAGAAGTGACACTATTTACTTCATCTGTTCTCGAAATGATTTCGCAGTGTGACATTTAATTTCATTTTCCACATGCACGATACAGTGTTAGTGAGACATTTGAGACAAAGGCATATTTTGTTATGTCCCACTTTCATAGGCTCAGACAAAAACCCTCAGTCCAGAATGCTGCAGTACATTATATGATTGCATGCCTATACAAAATATAAACCCCAGTGTTACTCAATAGTGTGCATAGAGCTATAAGTACCCTAAATGCACTTTACATCACCTCAATTACTTTTTCTTTATAAAAGAGCAAAAGAGACAGATGATGTTAACACATTGTGACCCCAATGATAAATAAACACTCAAATGCTGTTGTACAAAAACTTAAATGGATGACACATTTCTTCATTGCAAAACATGTGACTGACATATTTTTCACAAACAGTGGCCCACATGCTCCAAACAGGCGTTTACTTGTAGAGTGGCAGGTCAACTGTGAGGTTTTTAATGGAGTCATGGCCATTCACATCAGTTTGGACAATTATCATGTTGACCATATCTTTTTATGTTGTTGTTTGGACACAATTCTATGGCACAGACAAACAAGCTAATCCAGGCAAACTGACGAACATACAAAGAGGAGACTCACGGTTGGTGTTAGTGTTCACATGATACCTGTGAGCAATGCAATAATTTAGAAAATGAAAATGTTATTCTTCAGACCCAACTACTCCAGTGGACTGACGCTTAAGGGCTTTGCTTAAGGGACTCCAGTGGTATTGATGAGGAAAGGGTAAGTACTGGTTTTCACATGCACTAACCTGATATAGTCCTACACATAGACACACATACAGTACATGCAAACACACAACTTCCCACCACCAATCAACCAGTTGAATACACCCAGGTTTAGAGACAGCTGTTCTCCAGGTTGTTCATCAATGTCAATTCTGAAATCCCTATTGTTTCATTCTGCAAATCCAGAGATGATGTTCGATTTCCTGAGGAAGTTGTGTGATGTGAAAAAGAAAAGGAAGCAGACATGAGCACCTGAAGTAGCTTTCATTAACCCACATTGATGTAGAAATAAAATCTAGTGAGCTGAAATGGGGGGAAACGATCACATTCAGGCTCACGCCATTAAAATACCTCCAAGTTGACTATTACTCAGTGGCAATTATAGCCATTATATTCGTGTAGGTCCTCTGAACAAGCTGTATAAAAATATTGTTTTAAAAGAAAAAAATGTCAATAAGTGAAAAATGGTTCCAAAAAGGTTGCCACTAGAA
Organism: Channa argus; assembly: GCF_033026475.1. Classification (NCBI taxonomy): domain Eukaryota; kingdom Metazoa; phylum Chordata; class Actinopteri; order Anabantiformes; family Channidae; genus Channa; species Channa argus. The sequence goes on from NC_090219.1 coordinate 3,720,384, forward strand.
TATAAAGTGAACCTCCAACACAGTGAGTAAAACGGCATGCAGGACAGTGTGAGAGTGTCGAGCCCGTGGGCAGCCAAGGCTGTTGACTAGCTGATTATGTGGAGGCGTACAGCGAAATGAGGGGGTGCAAACACATAAAACCCATAGCACCCACACACATTGATTATAATCAGGGAAGTGCTGAGGAGCGGGGAGCAGAGGAAAGTGTTGTTGAAAGACGAGAAGAACAAAGCTCCAGCCTGCATGTAAACCCAGCAAGTCAGAGAGTCAAGTAGTTGTTGTGAATCACAGCCTCTCTGCTCTTACTGTGGTCACAATACAGTGAGTTTAAATATAACGTGCTTAAATTCTTCATCCCTTCACTACAACCAGGGCTGCTGCTCCAGATAACAGATGGTGCGAAATGATACATTCATTTTAAAATACTTTTTAAAATAAAACTAATTTGATACCAAATAAATAAGGAGATCTTAGGCCTTAATCTGAGTGAAATAACATTTGTTCACTTTGTTGCAGAGAGTTATTGTAAATAAGAATATGTCTTTACACTAAACATGAAAGTCAGCCAGAGATTAAATGAGCTTGGTGTTTAGGTTAGCAGATTTGTCTTCCTGTCTCGAGCCTTTAAGCCCCAATAAAAGATGCTGAACATTCCTTTAATTAACTTTTTTTTTGTCAGGCATTTATGGTTGATACTGTACAAATGGATACTCAAGGTTCTCTTTCACGCTTTTTGGATATTTTATTTTAAGCTAATTTTGTGTTGTCTAATTATTCCTCTTGGGAATAATTAGACAATTATGTCTAATTATTCCTTTTGGGAATAATTAGACAACAGGGCCTCGATTACAGAAAGTTTACTTTTCTAAACATAAAGCGGTGCTAGAGAAAAAAGCACGGCTGCACTAATGTGTTGTTTAGAACATTTCTGTTCCAATGAATTTTGCAGGTACAAAGTCAAAGTAGCAAAGTAAGTACCTCACTTATATTCAAAAGCTCTTCTTTTAAGGATGGTGCCTTCACAGTCTGGCTGGTTTGGAGAAGTTTGACAGTCAACGAAAAGCAGGTGACTAAAAGTATTTTTGGTACCCCACCCCCTCAGTATTGGTACATGCTCCACACTAGCTTAACTTAGATTCAATTATTTCATAACTATCTTAGAAAGATCATTTTTTCAGCCCAGTGATCAGTGGGAGGTTATTGGCAGTGCTGCAGGCATGCAGGCTCAGAAAGCTGCAGTCTTTAGTGTCATCTGAAGTACGATTCCATCTAAAGAAGCTCTCATAAATAAATCAGTGTCTAAAGACACAAAAAGGAATGAGATTAAATCGCCACTCCACACTCTCACATTGGGAGCTAATGTTTTTCTGAAGCCCAGTGTGAATAAGTGAATGGAAATCCTTTCACTATAGGGTACTTTTATTTGTAGAATACTGGGCATAATAAAGAAGCACACGGTGTGTAAGAGTAAATTTATCGGATTAATAAGTGGTAATAGGTCCATGTTTGTGGGCGAGATGATGGTCAAACAAAAGTCTGTGTTTGTGTACTTTAAATATTAATAGAATACTCACTCACTTTTACAAAAATGTTAGCAACCTGACAGACAGACAGGCAAGCAGACAAAGAGAGACAGTTGATAGAGTCTGAGGTTAAGAAACTTTCAGTTAAAAGTATTTTCTCTGAGTGGAATATAATTCATTCACGTTCAACTCTCAGACCAGAATCTTTCATGGTTAGGTGCAGCGGTGGAAGGAAAAAAAAAACGTCTGCTCTGCCTCATTTCCATAAATGGGCTATTCTTTAGAGCCACACAGTGTGAATATATTTAGCAAAAATCACTCCTTGAAAATCCAGCTCCTCCTTAAAGGATTGAACTATGTGTTACTGTTGTAGTTGTCCTCATTTCCAAACACTTTGCAGAAGGCCAAAGATATTTTGCAACAATGTGTATGAATTTTTTTGAAAGCCATTAGAAGGGTGTAAGGGATGGAGATTCTACCGGATCTGACAGCGAGAACATCAGTTCGATTCATCAGATTGCTGCTGTTACCAATAGGCTGATGCTGTCTGAGGAGCATAAGCATTATGAAGAACTGGTGGCTCTCTGTGAACAGGTGTGTGAAGGATGGAATCTTTGAAAAGATCCTTCCAATCTTTTCCTGTTTTTGCAAGATTAGCACACCAAATGGATTCTTTTTGTGTAAAAATAAAATAAAATAAAATAAAATACGGTAAAGACAAAAGAAAAACAGCAGGCCTACATCTATTTTTCTGTAGATCTACACAATCTGAAGTCACACTTTAAACTACTCTAATCAATATTTAAACAGCGGATCGTTTTTTTCTTGCTTGTATTTTATTGTTTTGGTTCACTCTCACCGCTCTCATCTTGGGTTGTTTATCACCACAAAATGCATTTTTACATTACTTTTATTGAAAAAGCTTTAAAGGAGCATAAATACTAGGCAGATATTTGACCAACATAGTTGCATTTATGTATATTTTCTATTATTTTATTATTTAAAATAATAATAATAACAATAATGCTGTTCTCTTTCAGGGGTCGCCACAGCGAATCATGTGCCTCCATCTAACTCTATCCTCTGCATCCTCTTCACTCACACCAACTAACTTCATGTCCTCTCTCACTACATCCATAAATCTCCTCTTTGGTCTTCCTCTAGACCTCCTGCCTGGCAGCTCCAACCTCAGCATCCTTCTACCGATATATTCACAATGTCTTCTCTGAAGATGTCCAAACCACCTCAATCTGTCCTCTCTGACTTTATCTCCTAAACATCTAACATGAGCTGTCCCTCTGATGTGCTCATTCCTGATCCTGTCCATCCTCGTCACTCCCAAAGAGAACCTCAACATCTTAAGCTCTGCTACCTCCAGCTCTGCCTCCTGTCTTTTCTTCAGTGCCACTGTCTCTAAGCTGTACAACATTGCTGGTCTCACCACCGTCTTGAACAACTTTCCTTTCATTTTTGCTGATACTCTTTTATCCCACAACACACCTGACACTTTTCTCCACCCGTTCCAACCTGCCTGCACTCGCCTCTTCACCTCTTTTCCACACTCACCGTTGCTCTGAACCGTTGACCCTAAATACTTAAAGTCCTGCACCTTCTTCACCTCTGCTCCCTGTAACCTCACCGTTCCACCTGGGTCCCTCTCATTGACACACATGTATTCTGTCTTGCTGCGGCTAAGCTTCATTCTTCTGTTTTCCAGAGCAGACCTCCACCTCTCTAGATTTTCCTCCACCTGCTCCCTGCTCTCACTACAAATAACAATGTCATCTGCAAACATCATAGTCCATGGAGATTCTTGTCTAACCTCATCTGTCAGTCTGTCCATCACCAGAGCAAACAAGAAGGGGCTGAGAGCCGATCCTTGATGCAGACCCACCTCCACCTTGAACTCCTCTGTCACACCTACAGCACACCTCACCACTGTCTTACAGCTCTCATACATGTCCTGCACCACTCTAACATACTTCTCTGCCACTCCAGACGTCCTCATACAATACCACAGCTCCTCTCTCTGCACCCTGTCATACGCTTTCTCTAAACCTACAAAGACACAATAGAACTCCCTCTGACCCTCTCTGTACTTCTCCATCAGCATCCTCAAAGCAAATACTGCATCTGTTGTTCTGTTTCTAGGCATGAAACCATATTGCTGCTCACAAATGCTCACCTCTGCCCTTAGCCGAGCTTCAACTACTCTCATCAGCTTTATTTCTCTGTAGTTGCCACAGCTCTGCACATCTCCCTTGTTCTTAAAAATCGGCACCAGTAGACTTCTCCTCCATTCTTCAGGCATCCTCTCACTCTCCAAGATCTTGTTAAACAAACTAGTCAAACTCTACTGCCACCTCTCCTTGACACTTCCATACCTCCTCAGGTAAGTCATCAGGACCAACTGCCTTTCCACTCTTCATCATCTTCAACGTCCTCCTCACTTCACTCTTACTAATCTTTGCTACTTCCTGCTCCACACCAGTCACCTCTTCTAGTCTTCGTTCCCTTTTATTTTCCTCATTCATCAACACTTAAAAGTTCTCCTTCCATCTTCCCATCACACTCCTGGCACCTGTCAATACATTTCCATCCTTATCTTTAATCACCCTAACCTGCTGCACATCCTTCCCATCTCTATCTCTTTGTCTGGCCAACCTGTACAAATCCACCTCTCCCTCTTTAGTTTCCAACCTAGCATACAAGACCTCATATGCTCTTTGTTTGGCTTTTGCCACCTCTACCTTCACCTTACGCTGCATCTCCTTGTATTCCTGTCTACTCTCTTCAGTTCTCTCAGTGTCCCACTTCTTCTTAGCTAGTGGTTCAGTCATCTGGAAGCACCTCCTGAACAACCAGATTCTGTCTCAGCTCCTCCCTGAAAACTACAAAACATTCTTCCTTTTTCAACTTCCACCACTTCGTCCTCTGCTCTGCCTTTGTCCTCTTCATCTTCCTCACCACCAGAGTCATTTTACACACCACCATCCTGTGTTGTCTGGCTACACTCCCCCCTACCAATACTTTACAGTCACTGGCCTCTTCCAGATTACAACTTCGGCACAAGATGTAGTCCACCTGAGTGCTTCTACCTCCGCTCTTATGTGTTACCGCATGTTCCTGCTTCTTCTGGAAGAAAGTCTTCCCTAAAGCCATTTCCATCATATTTGCAAAGTCTACCACCAACTGTCCTTCTGTGTTCCTGTCCTGAAGACCAAACCTGCCCATCACATTCTCATCACCTCTGTTCCCTTCACCTACATACCCATTGAAATCTACACCAATCATCACTATCTCACCTCTGGGGATGCTCTGAATCACTTCATCTAACTCACTCCAGAATTTCTCCTTCTCTTCTAACTCACATCCTACCTGTGGGCCATAACCACTAACAACATTGAACATCACGCCTTCAATTTCCAGCTTCAGAGTCATTAACCTCTCAGATACTCTTTTCACCTCTAGAACATTCCTCACAATCTCCTCTTTCAGTATAACTCCTACTCCATTTCTCTTCCTATGTGACCCATGGTAGAACAACTTGAACCCTGCTCCTAAGCTTCTAGCCTTGCTACCTTTCCACCTGGTCTCCTGGACACAAAGTATATCCACCTTCCTTCTCTAGCTCTCTAGCCTTCGCTGTCATAGTCCCAACATTCAAAGTCCCTACTGTCATTCCTACATTCTTAGCTTTCCTCTTCTCTCTCTGCCTACAAACATACCTTCCTCCTCCTTCTTTGACCAACAGTAGTCTAATTTCCACCGGTACCCTGTAGGTCAACAGCACCGGTGGTGGTCGTTGTTAACCCGGCCCCGACCGATCCGGTATAGGTATATTTCACTGCTATTAGCACAATATCAAAAATGTTGTGTTTTTGCTATATCACTTTAAATACTGATAATATTAGTGTGTTAGTGTTGTGTCTTCATTGCTTTACCTCTACGTGGCCAAAAATCTGTTTGTGGAGACCTATTATTAATGGCCAAAAATGGAATTTTACTTGCGAGTGTGAAAATTAAGAAAACCCTAAAAGGAAGCTAACGTCCACCCCCACATACTCACACATCCTTTGCACACACACACACAAAGTACAGCCGTTGTGTACAAAAAAAGCCATACTGCAAGAATACACATATAGTTACATATAAAACATATGGGCAGCCACAGTCACACATGAAACAGATGGAGACATTTAATTAAACCTCGTGTGCTCTTTGTCTATGTCATGTAATTAATATTACTGCTTATTTCTGCATTTCTAACCATCTGACTGCGTTCACAGATGGTTAGGAATGGTAAGAGTTAGGTGTAAAAACTGTTTGTAATGAACAGGAACCTGGACTATACTGACACACTTGCAGCTCTGTTAGACGGTAATGTGCTGTTCATATTTGGGGCTGATTTTTCCTTTATGTTTATACAGGATTTATCATTTTGTGAGCATGAAGGTGAGCCAGTATTCAATCAGGTGTGAGATTTGAATCATAATCATAGAGTCGTGTCTCCTGTAAAAAGTAAAATGTGAAATATTTCAGCAAAATAGAAATCCCACTTACATGTTCACTCTCTCTAGTCAGGATCCGTTTGTCGGGAATATGGTCCCTGATCTTTGCTGTCTGTGTGAAATGCAACACTTTTAAAGTAAGTTCTGATAAAGCAGAAAATAACTGGCTTGTATAACGTCTTGGATTACAGAGAAGGTAAAAGATGTTTGTGTAGTCCCCATAATTATTCAACAACTGCTTTTTCAAACACAATTTAAATGAAGAAATATTGCTTTGATAAAAGTTGCCTGGAGCTACATTTTGGGGTTCTAATGGATCCCTTCTTTTCAACCCCAGTCCTTTACACTATGTGATATCTCATTTTTGCATGATCAAAGTCTTCAGCGTAATGCAGCAAAAATAAGTCATACAGTGTAGCCAACAAGTGATGTCAGCTCTGGGGATTTTATTCCCTAAAGGAAGGGAAAAGTATCAGAAAAAAGACATTCAAGTTTAACACAGAATGATAAAAACAAATGGCTTTTACTTTAAATGAGCGCTGCTTCGCTCCGTAATCAATTGACAATGCTTTTCGCTTGACTGGGCTCTGCTTTGTTTCAGCTCACTGGCTGATTCTAATCTATTTCATCAAACATGCACTGAAAACAAGCCGAGGCTACAGCAAAAAGGGAAAAGAAAGCAGCAGAATTTAGGCGCTTTAAATCACACAGAGGTTTCTTAATCCTAGAGGATTCAAACTCTGTGGCTGCTCATTTATGTGGCTGTGAAAAGATCCATACAGCCTGTCTGTGTTCTTTTTTTCCAAGAAAACTGTGCAAACATTTCAAACAGAGCCATTATCTTCTCTTTGAAATTTGAGGAAATTATCATATTTCTTTGAACTTTGAAAGGAATGAGTCATTTTAGGGCATTTTGCTTCCACTGCAGCAAAACTGAAAATACATCACATACGGCAGTTCCACATTTTCTCACTTCTTATTTGCGTATCTTACGTGTATCTTTGTGTTTCTTATCATATTTTCTGTGTTCTACAATGCTGTTGCTTTGAAAAACCTGCACACACATGCTGTAATTCTTGCTTATACAATTGTAATATTTGCTCTTTTCTTCTTTATTCTTTTCATTTATTAGTGCTATTCTATGACTGCGACCATAATTTCCCCACAGGGAACATTCTTAATATTCATTCTTACACCATATACCTAACAGTTTTTGGACATACAATGGTACAGTACACACATGAGAGACAAAGATAAAAATAGTTTCATGAAAAAAGGGTTTGGGCCTTTATTTCATTCTTTGTTATTGCCCGATTGAGACAGCCTGCATGTGTGAAGCTGTCATACCACAATTCATCCAAAACTACTAAAAAGCCAATTATGAAGCCTGTGTTCATCGTAACTCTGACCTTCACTTCATTGCCGACCTTCAGTTTAGCCAAAATGTTTTAAAAAAAATTTAAGTAAACAATATTTCTCTCATCAGGTTTACAGCAGAAATAACAGCAGCTTGTTTGGACAAATTGGGCAGAAGTGAAAAATCACAGTTCAAGGGTCAACATTTGCATAAAGTGTCCAAAATATTAAAGTAAAAATAAAAGCTAATTAGAACGGAAAAGTTAGGTAAAACTATTTCTGGTTGAGGATGAACTGCTTGTGGCTAAGACTATGTGATATCTTATATGTTGCGACTGAGAGAGACAGGTGACGTGGAACAAAGGTCAACCAGACAGGGACTTCAATGATGGACACTGCAATTACATGGTACCCGTTTAAACTACACCTCCTCAAACAAACAATATGTAATGTTTTAATTAATTTACTAGATGGATTAGTATATTTTTTTAGGGGACTGATGTGCGCATTAAGTTTTGCATTAGACAGAGCTGTGTCTTCCTGCTTCCAGTTTTCCTGCTTTAAAGGCGTTCTGGACTTTATATAACTTTTTAGGATTACTTTGTCGTTTTAAGCCTGCTGTATTTCCCCTTAAAGTGCATATAGTGACGGCTTCTTATTGGTTACACGTGACAGTAGCCCGAGAAATTCTGAGTGCGGAGGTTAATTTTTGACCCTGAAAATAAATTACCAAAATTTAAATAAGGTGTCCATGAAATGTTTTCTGGATACTTCTCAAGTGCATTATTGTGTGGACGTTGACAGGTTGCTTTATTGTAAAGCAGGTTGGAGATGAATCAAGTGTAAATAAACAGGTGGTCACATATTAGGAGCAAGAGAGAGCATTCCAACTTCTTACTGTATTCTGTGCATTTTGCAGGTGCTATAAATCAAGCCAGCCCTTGCTGATATGACTCCTCTCACTTTCAGTCCCTTGGGCCCTGTGTCCATCAGGATGATTGACAGCATCCCACCAGGCAACTCAAGTCAAAACCTCTCTGCTAGATCAGACACAGAATGATGTTTCTACTAGTGGAGGTAAATCACATTTCACTCCAATAAAAGTGCAAAAATAAATTTCTCAGCTAGACTTAGTGGCATATTTGTTACATTTTACTAGATACATTTTACTGCACTTACAAATACGGGGTTACTTAAGGTTTCTTTTTATCTTTTCCATGCAAGAAGTGAATTTACAACTACAACAAGTGTATTTCAGAAAGACAAAAGCAAGCTGAAGGTGTCCATGACATAGACAGTCTGTGGTTGGTGCCCACATAACCTTATAAACTTTAGTTTCATTTAGGCTCTCAGTTGAAGGATTTGCTGCTTGGCATCTCAATAATTTATTTTGGACTGCTGAACTGTGTAGTAAAGCCAATATAGAAGTGTCATTAGCTGCAGACTGGCTGCCATAAACTACACAAAACAATTTATAGTTTTAATTACTTCCTTTAAATGTACCTGGGTGTTTTTTAAAACACTGTATCCTGAAGTACATAGAGCAAAGTATACATTTGCTACAGTTTTAGTTAAATTTTGTTAGTAAGGTTTGGGTATTTGTGTTATCGTTGGCTTGTGATTCAGAAGAAGAAGAAACAAAGTGTTGTTTGTAGCCTTCAGCTGCACTAAACTACTACAGTTCATGTTTGTGCAGCCAAAATGCAAGAGACATTAGAGTTGCTAAAAAAAATTGTGATTTCTCAAACCAGTGAAGTGATGGTTTTGACATTTTCCAAAAGCTCTCTGCTTTGGCTGGCTACTTTTTTGGATTGTAATGTCTATGTTTTTGTTCTGCCACAGCTTGGAAATGTTTTTTTTTGAGAATTAAAAAGAACTTCCATAAACATTTCTGAGCAATAAAACATATGATTTAGTAGCTAATGAACCACAAATTGGGAACCAAATGTCAGTGTGGAGTCCAGTAGCTATAAAGGAGATATAAATTCATGAACATTTCTGAAGTCTGTGGCATCAGAGACCTCTGATGTGCTCAGAATGAAGCTTCTTTCTGTTTATGTCGAACTCATTCAACACCTAATCCTGCTGCTTCGATGTCACACCAAAGGGCACATTCATCTGGGAAAATCTAAGCTATCTTGACCTGAGGGGCTGCATTCGATTGGATCTGAGAAATCCTTTGGAAGCTGTGAGGCATGTGTGATATTTTCAGCCTCTGTGCCTAAGTGCTGTCTGAATGAGTTTGTAGGTAACAGCCAAATCCCAAGTAAATTCAGTCTGATTTATAGTTTAAAAGTAGGTTCAACTTTTCTTATAATCCTGCTTTTTTGCTTCCTGTCATCACACAGGCCGAAGCAGGATCCTCTCTTGGCTCACACACTCTCTCAGTGGAAGGAGCCACCAGCAAGGATCTCTCGTGCCACCGCGCCATGTGGTGTGGGTTTTCAACATCACCATTTTCATAATGAGGTGTCAACAAGGATGATGGATGATGTCTTTCCTCCCCTCCTCAGTTTGGACTCCAAGGTGCAGAAACTTGGCAAAGAGAACCAAAAGGAAATCAGTATGCAGAGGAAATGTGAGAGATGTGGGCAGAGTGAGTTGCTTTGCTTTGCCATGTCTCCCATGAAGAGAGACCACAGCTGAAACATAAAGAAGTGCTACAGTCCCAGACATCACTGCCAGGATCAGACTGATTTGCTGACGTCTTTGGTTGAAATAATCTGATTCCCCCAGACTCATAAAATTCTATGATCCTTATTTTGTGCTGTGGGTCTGTAAAAAATATTTGTTACCACTTTATCTCTTCAGCTTAGATGAGTATGTGGCACAGGCTCACTGCCCTTCTTTGCGACACCACACAATCTCAAAATGTCTTGTCTGTTCTAGCCACAGATTACAACTCAACTACTTTCAAGGGATGTGCAACATCAGCGGTAACCATCAGAGTCTACAGGTCTGAAAACTCTTTGAGGCTGCAGTGAAATGGTAAATGGTCTGCACTTAAATAGCGCTCTTCTACCTATCAGCACTCAAATTGCTTTACACTGCTTCTTATTCACCCATTCACACACACAATCACACACATTCAGACACTGATGGGGCAGCTGCTATGCAGCCAGTCAACACACACCAGGAGCAACTAAGTTGGGGTTTAGTGTTTTGCTCAAGGACACTTTGACATGTGACCGGAGAAGCTGGATTGGTGGAAGACCTCTCTACCTTCCTGCACCACAGTTGCCCCAGTTGTATCCAGGAGATGGTGAAAACTCCTCAGAAAGGTGTGAAGACCTTGTAGCTGTGAGGTGTCAGCATTCACACAAATATTTCACTAAAATAATCAAATTTCTCCTACTATTGTTGTCCATATGAAAAAGTATTACCTGAATACCTTTAGTTTAGTGCACCTTAAAAGTTTAAAATCTTCATGAAAGTAGAAATACAGACTTCAATTCACCAACAGAGAGAGGAGTTCCTCACAAGACGGCATACAAAAATAAAAATTCTACATGCTGTGAGGTTAACTTCACATTCTCTATAGTTGCATAGATTTTTTTTTTATTTTGTCCTGGATATTTCTGTAAAAACCCACTCAGATGTAGCTACAGCACATGTACACATGGGTTAACACCCAACATCATTAAAACAGGTACAGCTCAGATGACAGTGTTTACATGACCAAAAAACTGCGACTTTTAATCCTGTGATGCTCCCGACACTAATTACGACTTAGTACTTCCGTGACAACAATCAAAAGGAGAGTAGACTTCATCAGATTACCAACCAATTAACTGTGTGTAATAAGTGTGTAAATCGGAGGTGCAAGAACTGGTGGAGTTCGGTCTTTACTCCGTACATGGATGTGTTGGATGGGCAGCTGCATTCTGTGATGATTTTTATCTAGTCAGAAATTCCTAATTAGAAAATCATGATGTTGATGGGGTGAGGATGAAATTACCTTTTTCTTCCATGAATAACACTGAAAAAATGTTTTTTACTTTATTTCGTGAGCCACATTTTGTACTGAGTGAGGTTTTCACCGTAATGGTTACAGCTGCTGTAATGAACCATTCGGAAAACATTCCAAAAATGCGCAGTAGCTACTCGTAGATACAAACAGCAAACCATCCATCACAAGCAATTATTTATTTATTAGACAAGTATACATTTTTCCTTGAGGTTGGTGCAGTGCAAGGTTTCTTTCTGTTGCTTCATCTGTGCGGCCCAAGCTTTACTTTGCCTCCAGCCGTTGTAATTTACATTAAAAATCAATCAGATGTGAACCAGGTGAATTTGTCTTGACTCCTCCATCACCTGGGTTTATCAAAGACATGTTGTACTGAGGGTTAGACATTCCAGCTGCTTGTTAAACTGCCTGAAGAAGACACATTTCCCTGAAAGCTGACTTTTTCTGAACACTGTTTACTTTTGCACTTGAACTTGAATAATGAATTTGAAACAGTACTTCTAGTGGAGAATAATTACAGGCATGTACTTGCACTTTTAGTTGAATATTGAGTTTGTGTACTTCTACCGCCTGTGTCTAAACATTTGTATATTGTTTCCCATCCTATAATTCAGCCTCTTTTTTGAAGCAACCATAGCAAAGTACAACAGAGCGAATGACTTATGTTGGTCATTGGTACAAATTTGTTAAATGTTAAATGCTTTTTGAAAACTAGTACTGAATCTACTGTGATAGTCTCTCAGCATTATAAGGCATTAATTGTCTGTTTTTTTGTATTGTTTAGACCACTAATAAGTTTAGTTTTATTGCCCTTGGTGATCATAAATCAACACAAGACATTAGGCTGACATATAAATTGCAGTTTTAAATAGAGAAAAGTATGTGTGACAGTTGGAAAATATTTGACCCCATGAGAGGTTCTCATTTTAATTTAGCTTTTAAAACTCATTTTAAAACTCATTTTTGCCCCCCACAGTGCAGCACTTGAATACATTTTGGTTCCCAGGAAAACAGAGTCCTTTAGAGGCTACTTATGCAGACATTAGTGCTTCTTATATTAGGAAGCGAAATGTTAATGTGAGACAGAATCCCCACAGTTACAATACATGACAATAATTGACAATAATTTTGATACTGGTTTATTTTTAATTTTATTGTGTCCCTGTGCTTGTCACTGAAGACAATCAAGACTTACAGGAATCCACAACAAACTGTGGATGAAAAAGATTTCCAAAGAGGTTCATGATCAGCACTAAAAGCAAAAAAAAGGGGGGGAGGGTGCCATGAGATGCAAACATTTTAATATGCTGAACATGTGCAAGCATCCAGGCATCATCCAAGCTTCTTGATGAGTACAAAGAAGCCATAAAGAAGCCAGATATCAGTTCCCGTCACTATTTTTCCTGAATATTATTGTGGAATGATTGTTAGTCTGTTTACTTGTTATCAGAATATCCAAGAAACATTTTCATCAATTAATTAGTGGCTCAAGGACGGTGGCTATGGTTAAAAAATCTTCCAAATAGCACAAGATTTCCAAAAGGCCACTGCAGGTCACCCTGGTCAATAGAATCAGATGCATAAAATGTCAGCCATAAAGCCATAAAATGTCAAAAAGTTACCTCCTGCCATCTGATTCTCAACGACAAAGGCAAGAACCTGTTCACTCTGACACTTCGTCACACTTCCGTCTGCTACAGGAACACAGGCCAAGTGATTACTCTTTGGAAAAGACAAACCTTTATTAATCCCTTTAGAAAGCCGAAAACGTATAAAAGAGATTCACCATAGTTGCCATATTGGGAGGTCAAGTTATATTTACAGACAGTGACATTGAAAATCAGACGACTACATGTTGTGTGTATGTGTATGTGTATATCCAATCTTTATATTGCATCATGCCAACTGTTTATTTTACTGCACCTCCTTAGCAACTAAATGATGCATCTCACTAATAAGAAACTTGAGCCCTCGATAGCGAGAAATACAAGTAAACCAGAAGGACTTCGCAGTGATTGTTGCAATAAATCTAGCCACTCTGGGCCATCACACCCGAAGCCGGTGGGAGTGTCGATTTGAAGTTTTCTTCCCACGAAGGAGCATCAGTGGTGGAATCAGGAGGAATGAAAAGCCATCAGAGCACCACATTGCAGGACAAGAATGACAGCTGGGCTGCGCGGCTTAATTTTGTCATCTTCATCAGGCTGCATGTCAGTGTCAATGTCAGCTGAGAAGGTGGATTGTGTTAAGAGAAGGAAAGTTGTTTGGGTCATTTCTGTGTGTGGGTTTCTCACAGTGGGCAGGAATAAGGTTTGTGCTCACTTTGTGCTTTAATATTTGACTCTTTTCCTGCTTTAGATGTTAAATCCAGATAAGAAATGGAAACCCCACGATGAGATAAACACATTTGTAACAACCACAGCATTATATTGGCTCTTTCATCTAAAGATAAAAACACACCAAGCTTAAGTGAAGGGAGCAGGTATTTGTTGTAAATATTTAGGCCTGGGTGGGAGGGTTTTCATATATATTTATCACATTAAAATCTTATTTTTCCCTCCCTGAAACTTGACCTTTAGATCTATATCACTCCAAAGTTAAATTGAGAAGCTTGTATTATAGTGGAATTAGCCTCTGTAGGCACAGTGACCATTATAGCATCTTTCATCAGCAAGCCATGTTTTGCAGGTGGTAGGTGTATGATTGAAAAGACAAAAAATAATAATAACTCAGGCCCTGAAGGCTTTAATAGTCACACCGATTTCCTTTACAAAAGTGCTCAACTGTATCGGTTGAGCTGAAAATGCCTCCAGTATATCGTACTGGCCCTGACCTGTGGAAATGGGAAAAAACATGCAAACGTTACATTGAATCAGCTATGCAACCAATGTCTAAAACAACAGATGGATTTGTGCACAACACAGGATGAAATGTAAAGAGGAGTTGCTCCTCCAAAGTTGTTTTATCCCTGAAGGCTGTGTGGATGCAGTAATCCTGCTGTTCTGATAACACTGCGTGATCTTTTGGGTCCCAAATGAATGAACCCCCGCCTACGTGGATAAAAAGCAATGGAGCATATTGTAGCTGCAACCTGCTGGTCAGGCCTATTTCATGAAGAAGGTCGGCCTGCCCTCTCTTTTGTGTTGCAAGTCAACGCAGCGAGAAGGAAGGAGTAGTTCAAGGGTGAAGAGAAATGTGCTGGAGGTGGAGATGGGTCCTTCAGAATACCTACAAAGAAGATAAATGAGCTGTCTGTGTTGCTCTGTTGGGCGTTGGTGCAACAGAGAAGCCAGGTCCATTTACCAGACTCTCTAGTGTTGACTTCCATTACTGAGCCCTGTGGCCGAGGGCAGCCATGACAAATAGTGTAGAAATGAGCATGCTAACAGCATACAGACCACTGTATGGGCACCTGTGAGGCCTGGCAGGAACATTTTTGGCTGGAATTACACTTTAGATAAGTGTAATGGGGAGGTCTGAAGCATTACATGTCTTGAACAGCTGAGTAACACATTCAGAAATACTGTAGATTGAGAAGCATCATTCTTGGATTGCTGTTCACACTCAGTGACAATGTGGATTCCACTTTGTGGTGAGAAACCTGGTTTCTGATTTAAAAAAAAAAAGCAGGTTTTCTCAAAGGTCTCCAAATCAGCTTACTGTACACGACTCTCTCTGTCCAGTTTTGTTGTTGTTATTACAGGCTGGCTAAAAGTACGAAGCGATGGAGACGTCAACTAGGGACAAATATATGTCTGCTTGTGGAGCTCATTTGACAAAAAAGCAATTTGTGAGCATGGTTAAAATGAGAAAATGCACGTATAAATGAAAGTTATAGTAAAATATTGAAAATGATTTTAGTTCATAAAGTTCATATCTCCTTTATGAAATGTTCTCTAATATTTTTTATGTCCTCCCTTTGTCTTTCTAACCTCCTCTAACCTCTTTTGAAACCCTCTGAGTTTTTGTGTTTGGTCCATTTCAGTTGTAATTTTAGCCCATCCTTCACAGCATAATCTACAGCACAATCTTCACATTACATGTTTGTCTGCAATGTAAAGCCACAAATTTTCTATAATATTTAAGTCTGGAGACCGGGAACAACGTGGTAAATCATTCAGCTTTTTCATTATAAACCACTGCTGAGTTGACTTTGCTTTGTGCTTTGGGTCATTGTCTTGTTTAAGGATGAACAGTCTCTTCATTTTTAACTTTTTACGTATGATACCTAAATGCCTTGAAGCATTTTAACAATCCCCTCTATCTTTATGAAGGCTTGCCAATTTCATTTTGAGGCCTTCTGAATCAGATTTCCTGATCTCATTGTTTTTGTTGCTTTTAGCAAACTGCTTGGCCTCAAGAGATCTACCCACTTACAAGGTAGAGCGGTTTATCATGGGGGAGGAAAATATTTGCACTGAAATAATTTAATAATTGTACTATAACTTTGGTAAGGCACTCGTCCACGGACCACAGGGTCAGTGGTTCGATCCCTAGTCGAAATGTCACTTGGCAAGACACTGAACCCCCAACAGCCCTTTCCAACCTCAAGCTGTGCAGAGCCGGTCCAAGCCCAGTAGAAATTGGGGAGGTTGCTGCCATGGCAACCCTGAACTCACATAATCAACTTGAAATAATTTTCCTGTCTTCTGTCAGATTCTGTGACCTGGGGGTCTTCGTATACCATTAAATGCTTCATGTAAAAATGATTCATTTGTTTTCAGTGAAGGAAAATGATGTTACATCTACACAAGCTTCTAAGGCTTCTGCAGCGCATCAGTGAGGAGCACATGCAGATTTCAGTTATGATTGGGTGAATAAATGATACAGAGCTGCATATGTAATGAAAGCAGCACAGCAGAATGCCCACAGTCTTGATTTGATAGCTAATTACCACAGTCGCTATTAGTGTCAGTCTTATTCTTGTCTGCTAATCGGTTCCTAAATTAAAATGACTGGTTTGTATGACCATGATTCGAAGCAGCTAGACTCTAGCATTTCACCCTATATCTGTGGTTACACAAAACTACTTAAATGTGTTTTGGAACATGAAAATAGTGAAGAAGAAAAAAACAAACTCTGCACCAAGCAACCTTAAAGATTTGACAATGAATTTGAAATTACTTCGTTTTGAAAAAATACTGTGTAAATGTCTCTTTGTGATAACTCCAATCATACACAGGAAATATATACACAGCTTCATTAAGGCAGAACGATGTGGTTTGTTTTACAGAATGCTGACATCCACTAACTAAACTACTTGAAAAATAACAAGATGTTATATGAAGTTTATTATTCCTCACATGCATTAGAGCAGTAAATAGCACAGCTATCATTAATATTCTGCAAACATAGTATATTTCACTGCCTGGATTGACTCAAAAAACAATGTTTCTGTTTTCACATAGGGAAAAATCCATGTATATGAAGGATAACTATTTCCCGAATTTTCTAGTCCAAGACAGCAAATTAAAGTTGGGGCCGCATGTGTTGCTATGGCGATGGCTCCTGAGCATGCAGTCTCTTCTTCATCCCCCGTCCGTGAAATGTGAGTTTGAACTTCTTGAGGGCTTCTAACGCCCCGGGGATTTCGATTCATAGCAGAGTGTAGTCGCTGGGGAAGCCGGCTCACCATTGTTTGTTGCTATGTTATTATTCATCATCCTTTTTCATGTTCAAGTGCAGAACACGTCTTCATAGTCCAGCTGTCCTCTGCTTGAGATGATAGAAGTGTTAAACTTCAGTGGACAGCAGCTAATTCAGAAACTTTCCACTGGAAACGCATTTGTATGGGAGTAATCACATGCTCTCACACACAAGACACATTCCTTTGTTTTTCCCAATATTTATTTTTGACAAATAACCGACATTTGGCTTGAAAAATACAGTAGGTGTAGCCAGTAAACATGAACCAAGACTGCGTCATAATCACATCTCACAGGAGATACAGTGAAAGCAAAATGCCACAAACACCAATAACCTTTAAAACATTTAAATCCTCACAAATACATGAGCCCTGTTTCACCTAACAGACAATTACATATTTTTATTATTACAAAGTAGCACAAGCAGGCACCAGATGTAGCAAAAAGTAAAAAAATAAAAAATACAAAATAAACTCTACAGACATGGAGACTGCTTTGGTTAAACGTTTATCATATGTAGACGCAAAAACAGGAGCAGCTTCATCATCAGGGATGGATTCCAACTAAGAGGAGCTTAGTTGGAATCCATAGTTTTTTTTTACCTTGAAGCTGAGACTTTAACCCGACATACATGTTAACACTTAAGATGCTCCCTCAGAAGCTGTTAAGAAGCATCTTGAAAAGAACAGCTCTTGTCTCCTCTTCCTAACCCTGCAGAGGAAGGAGAAGCAGAGAATGCTACTGAAGACACCCCCACCCCCCCTTTGCTCCTCCTCTGCTTTGTTTTTTAAAGATTTGTAAGGCTGAGGAAAAATTGTACATGAAAGTAACAGATGAAAGCAGATTCTTTGACAACTCAACATTGTCTATGTTTCTTGGTTAACACTCAGGTGTAGAACCTGTAGGCCAAAACAGAATATTTCATTCTGTGCCTGAGGCGTAACTGCAGAAATCACTCTTTGCAATCATGAATTATTCTGTAAAGGAACAAAATAAGAAATCAAGCAGAGGCACATTTTACTCGCAGCTGTCCTCTAGGAAGCCAATATAAATAATACAGAAACAACTTCCTTCAATTTACCCATGAGTGCTTTGTCAGTGTTTGCTGCTGGCTGAAAATCCTGGAACTTTTCAGGAACTAAGAAAAGCAACATACTTTTTTCTTTTTTTGTAGCATTACTAAGCACAGATTTAGTAAGCTCAAGGTGATCAGAGTTTTTTTGGAGTGCATAATCCTTCAATTAGAGCGCAAGCATGAAAATCCTCTAAAGTGGAGCTAACTAAGAGCTAAAGCACAGTTAGCAGCTTAAAGAGCACATTATCTGTCAAGGCTATACATTGGTGCTTGTAGGAATGGTTTTAAACAGAGCTTTGAAAAAAAAAAAAGCGGCATGAATGGCACAAAAGAAATGCCAATTTTTTCTGTGACAGATGAATCATCAGAAATATGGGGTTACTATTTCACTGTCACTAAGTGACATTTATTAAAGATGGCACTTGCTAGTTTCAATTCTGTGCTGTCACATGCTTTGTGAACACAGATGATCAAATTTTGTGTATGGACCTGAGGATGTAAATGAGGTTTGCTGTGCCTCGCTTTCCATCCCAGCATCCGCACCACCCATGTGCTGCCTCCAGCACCTAACGAGCTTCTTGTTGAGGGAGGTGGAGATAAGAGAGAAATCGACTGTGTACACAGTCCCATGCCTCCATCTCATTTCAGTTTCCATTTGCATCTGGCATTGTTCTGCAGATAGAGTCAGAATTACATTTCTCCCCCTTTGAGAAGCATTTTAGCTTGTTTTAAGGAAATGTACTGTCTTGTGGTTAAAATCATATTGGTAGCTTACTGTTTGTTTCAGCAGGTATTAACTATTGCTGAGCAGAGACTCAGGAGTGGGAGGCTTCTGTCTAGTATCAAAGAATAGTTGGTAGAATTGGAGAAATTTATTATTTTACAGCAACATAAATGAGCACATGGATGCTACTTTCATGTGTGTATGCTACAGTGGAATTTACTGACATCAGACTGTGGGATCTGCTGCCTCTATGTTGGTTATGTTGCAGGTTGTGTTCTTTCTTCCCATCTTCATCAAATCTGTGTGAGGTAATTTTATACATATTTTATTATTATTATTCTACAGATAAAACTTGAGATGAATTTATTACATAACTAATGAGCATAACAAAGCACCTGCTGGCTACAGATTTGTGTTAGGGTACAGCCATAACATAGTAACGGAGTTGTAAATCTAACTTATAAAAAAAAAACAAGTAAAGATGAAAAGTCTTTCTTGGTTGATTCTAATCAGCTGTGATCTTTTAATATATGTAACTTGCCTTTTAGATAGTGGGCTCCAATTTCATAATGTCCACAAACAACTGAACAGAATGTAAAGGACTGCACAGACAGTAAAATGAAGGCTAAATTCATTCATAGGTTCTCCTGCTGCCATAAATATGGAAATAACTCATTGTCTCCTGCCTTAAAAACCAGTGGAGGCCAGTGTTTGCAAGTAAACTCTGCTGAAGATTTCTTTGTGCCAGTTGTCTGTCAATAAACCTAGCTCACTGTCACCACCTGTGCACTGCTCTTGGGACAGTGGTGCTTGTGCCCGCAAATCTCACGTCACCTATGTGCTGTTGTTATTCATGTATTCACACGCCTCGGCACTGGAAAGGATAAAACGGAGAGTGGAGGTGGGTGGGTAGATGGGGAGCTGCAGGGACGGGGAGTTCTCGGCGACGGAAGGACATGAAAACAAAGATCAAACTAGAAAGTGGCTGGAGATGACAGCACTAAGCTGTCAATGTGTAGGACAAAAGTAATACATCACTTACAAATCCAATTATTCATGTGCTGCAGAGGCTAAAAACATTCAGACTGTATGTAACATTATTCACCGTAACACTATCATATTGGTATCATTTACATGGGAATTTGGAATTATGTTAATGACCACTATCTACTATTCTACCAATAAACTTCATTCATATGTCCTTGACACTTGGCATTTAAAAAATAAATGTCTTTTAACATAGGTCTTACTGTTTAAACTAATTGCTCATGCTTGCTATCACTACTCATTTATAAGTTTCAAGTTTACATAAATCAAACTGCATTTCTTGTCCCTTAAATGACAGTAGCTAACACACATCTTCTTCTGGGACACTTTGCTAGTTAATGAAACACTTTTTTTGTTCGCCCACACATGACACTGTTTACATTTGTGTGCTTGTAAATGACAGACTATTAGAAGAATGATTATGAGTAATTTAAAGGGGCCATATAATGCATCAATTACAGCTTGTATTTTTATTCAGGGGATTTACTGAAATAAGGTTGTGTGGATTTAAATTTTTAAAGTGCTTATTTAGCTTCCATTGGCTCTTGATGCACCATCTTATCTTGTCAAGTATTTGAATTTATATGTTTGCCATAAAGGCCTGCCTTCCCCTGAGCCTGCTCTGTTCTGATTTGGCAGCTTGCTAAAGTCTTCCTGTTTGTCTACTGATAACAAGTAAAGCAATAGGGCAGAATGAAACCTGGGCTTTTCACTCACACTGAGCCTGTGAACACACATTCACCTCAAGCTTTGGGCCTTTGACTATATGTAATTTGACACCCAACTTGACAGAACTTTAAATATCACACCAGATCACAAAAAGCATAATATGCCCTCTTAACATGTTTATACTTAATGCAACCGCAAGGGGGCACAAGCCAGTGTCTTCTTGTGCCAGTCCCAAGTCTGGATAAATGCAGAGGGTTGTGGCAGGAAGGGCATCCGACGTAAAACACATGCCAAATCAAACATGCGAATCGTGACAAAGGCTTCCATACCGGATCGGTCGGGGCCCGGGTTAACAACGACCGCCACCGGTGCTGTTGACCTACAGGGTACCGGTGGAAATTGGACTACTGTTGGTCGAAGACGAAGAAGAAGAGGAGGAAGGTGTGTTCGTAGGCAGAGAGAGAAGAGGAAAGCTAAGAATGTAGGACTGACAGTAGGGACTTTGAATGTTGGTACTATGACAGGGAAGGCTAGGGAGTTGATCGACATGATGCAGAGAAGGAAGGTGGACATACTGTGTGTCCAGGAGACCAGGTGGAACTGTAGCAAGGCTAGAAGCTTAGGAGCAGGGTTCAAGTTGTTTTACCATGGGTCAGATAGGAAGAGAAATGGAGTAGGAGTTATATTGAAAGAGGATTTTGTGAGGAATGTTCTAGAGGTGAAAAGAGTATCAGACAGGTTGATGAGCCTGAAGCTGGAAGTTGAAGGGGTGATGTTCAATGTTGTGAGTGGTTATGCCCCACAGGTAGGATGTGAGTTAGAAGAGAAGGAGAAATTCTGGAGTGAGTTAGATGAAGTGATGCAGAGCATCCCCAGAGGTGAGAGAGTTGTCATTGGTGCAGATTTCAATGGGCATGTAAGTGAAGGGAACAGAGGTGATGAGACTGTTATGGGCAGGTTTGGTGTTCAGGACAGGAACGCAGAAGGTCAGATGGTGGTTGACTTTGCAAAGAGAATGGAAATGGCTGTAGTAAACACTTTCTTTCAGAAGAGGCAGGAACATAGGGTGACGTACAAGAGCGGAGGGAGAAGCGCTCAGGTAGACTACATCTTATGTAGACGTTGTAATCTGAAAGAGATCAGTGACTGTAAAGCATTGGTAGGGGAGAGTGTAGCCAGACAACACAGGATGGTGGTGTGCAAAATGATGCTGGTGGTGAGGAAGATAAGGAGGACTAAGGCAGAGCAGAGGACGAAGTGGTGGAAGTTGAAAAAGGAAGAATGTCGTTTAGTTTTCAGGGAGGAGCTGAGACAGACTCTGGGTGGTTTGGAGGTGCTTCCAGATGACTGGACTACTACAGCTAATTTGATCAGGGAGACAGGTAGGAGGGTACTCGGTGTGTCATCTGGAAAGAGGAAAGCGGACAAGGAGACTTGGTGGTGGAACGAGGCAGTTCAGGAGTGTATACAGAGAAAGAGGTTAGCTAAGAAGAAGTGGGACTCTGAGAGGACTGAAGAGAGTAGACAGGAGTACAGGGAGATACAGCGTAAGGTGAAGATAGAGGTGGCAAAGGCCAAACAAAGAGCATATGAGGACTTGTATGCTAGGTTGGACACTAAAGAGGGAGAGGTGGATTTGTACAGGTTGGCCAGACAAAGAGATAGAGATGGAAAGGATGTGCAGCAGGTTAGGGTGATTAAAGATAAGGATGGAAATGTATTGACAGGTGCCAGTAGTGTGATGGGAAGATGGAAGGAGTACTTTGAAGAGTTGATGAACGAGGAAAATGAAAGGGAACGAAGAGTAGAAGAGGTGACTGTTGTGAAGCAGGAAGTAGCAAAGATTAGTAAGAGTGAAGTGAGGAGGACATTGAAGAGGATGAAGAGTGGAAAGGCAGTTGGTCCTGATGACATACCTGTGGAGGTATGGAAGTGTCTAGGAGAGGTGGCAGTAGAGTTTTTGACTAGTTTGTTTAACAAGATCTTGGAGAGTGAGAGGATGCCAGAGGACTGGAGGAAAAGTGTACTGGTACCAATTTTTAAGAACAAGGGAGATGCGCAGAGCTGTGGCAACTACAGAGGAATAAAGCTGATGAGTCACACAATGAAGTTGTGGGAAAGAGTAGTGGAAGCTCGGCTAAGGGCAGAGGTGAACATTTGTGAGCAGCAATATGGTTTCATGCCTAGAAAGAGTACAACAGATGCAGTATTTGCTTTGAGGACGCTGATGGAGAAGTACAGAGAGGGTCATAGGGAGTTGCATTGTGTCTTCGTAGATTTAGAAAAAGCGTATGACAGGGTGCCGAGAGAGGAGCTGTGGTATTGTATGAGGACGTCTGGAGTGGCAGAGAAGTATGTTAGAGTGGTGCAGGACATGTATGAGAGCTGTAAGACCTTGGTGAGGTGTGCTGTAGGTGTGACAGAGGAGTTCAAGGTGGAGGTGGGTCTGCATCAAGGATCGGCTTTGAGCCCCTTCTTGTTTGCTCTGGTGATGGACAGACTGACAGATGAGGTTAGACAAGAATCTCCCTGGACTATGATGTTTGCAGATGACATTGTTATTTGTAGTGAGAGCAGGGAGCAGGTGGAGGAAAATCTAGAGAGGTGGAGGTCTGCTCTGGAAAACAGAGGAATGAAGCTTAGCCGCAGCAAGACAGAATACATGTGTGTGAATGAGAGGGACCCAGGTGGAACGGTGAGGTTACAGGGAGCAGAGGTGAAGAAGGTGCAGGACTTTAAGTATTTAGGGTCAACGGTTCAGAGCAACGGTGAGTGTGGAAAAGAGGTGAAGAGGCGAGTGCAGGCAGGTTGGAACGGGTGGAGAAAAGTGTCAGGTGTGTTGTGTGATAAAAGAGTATCAGCGAGAATGAAAGGAAAGGTGTTCAAGACGGTGGTGAGACCAGCAATGTTGTTCGGCTTAGAGACTGTTGCACTGAAGAAAAGACAGGAGGCAGAGCTGGAGGTTGCAGAGCTTAAGATGTTGAGGTTCTCTTTGGGAGTGACGAGGATGGACAGGATCAGGAATGAGTACATCAGAGGGACAGCTCATGTTGTTGTCATGATGTTTTGGAGATAAAGTCAGAGAGGCCAGATTGAGGTGGTTTGGACATGTTCAGAGGAGAAACTGTGAATATATCGGTAGAAGGATGCTGAGGTTGGAGCTGCCAGGAAGGAGGTCTAGAGGAAGACCAAAGAGGAGATTTATGGATGTAGTGAGAGAGGACATGAAGTTAGTGGGTGTGAGAGAAGAGGATGCAGAGGACAGGGTTAGATGGAGGCACATGATTCGCTGTGGCGACCCCTGAAAGGGAGCAGCCGAAAGGAAAAGAAGAAGAAGAAGAACATGTTTATACTTCTTTCGAACCAAAGCACACAAGCTAAATGAAATGGAAGAGGAAAACCAAAAAAGCATAGAGGCAGGAGGACAGTAAGAGGACTGTCCTTCATGACTCTTGCATAGAGACTGATAGCTAGCAAGGTGATGAGTGGAAAGTGTGCATGTCATAGTTGTGGTTTGTTTTAAAGCCATGCGTCAAGCATTTAAAAAAATCAACATACAGATTTTAAATGAAAAAAATCAAGCCACTAGTGAACGTAAGCTCCATTCATGTTGTTTTAAGCCCTGTCTTTCTATTAATATAAGATTCCAATGTAATAATTTACTCCTATAACACTATTTTTCACACCCACCTATTTTCTTTCTTACTTTGAGCTACATGCTTTGCACAGAGGTTCCTCATAAAACAAGTTTGTCGTTATTATTATTATCAAAGAACCGGTGATGTAGTGTGTAAGTGGAGACATTTGTTGTCAGTTTTAAAAAGGCAAAGCCAAGAGGTTCACACTGCAAAAGAGGGTCCCTGAGAAACACCTCATTAGTGAAAGCCTGGAAACAGGGGCTTTGTACTTAGGTAATGCTTCGAGTAATTGGCAGCACTGCAGCAGAAGGCAGAGAGAGCACATAAAAGACACCATAGAGATAATTGAGGAGAAAAGGTGAGTTTGACTAAAGCACTTTTCCCATGCCATTTGTAGCAGGGGCCGACAGGAGCAGAAAGCAGGTGCTTTTCATGGTTAGACCATCTGTACGTTTTCTGCTAATTCACATATTGATGTAAATATTTGCGTCAGTATTCAACTTGCATTTGTGGCAGTGCTTATTGTAAATCTCATAACCAAGTCATTTTTCATCCCAGTTTGTATGTTTGCTTGTGTGTTTGTATTAGTGCAGGAAGTCAGCTTTACACAAAAATGGATCAAAAGTAACACAATACGAGCTAAAAAAACTTATTCGGAGGTAAACAAGAAGCTTATCTAGAAAAAGCTGGACTTACTCAGAAGATCCAAAGCCAGCAAACCAAGTGTAACGTTCAATAAAAAAATTTTGATAGCTGAGGGAGAGAGAGAGAGAGAGAGAGTGATACCCTGAATGAATGAACATGAAACAACAACAAAAACAAAACAAAAATGAGGTCAATATACATACTGATTCATTACTGAGTTATTGAGTCCTCATTGTTCAACAGTATGTCAGAGGTGAACCTTTGGCACAATCAGAACATAAATACAGTAGTTTACACAGAATTAATATTTTCAGCGTAGTTATTCACTAAACTGTGCATCTTAGCCAGTGAACAAACTATAATGACAAACAAAGCTACACACAAACAGCACAGGCACTTGATGTTCTCTTTAGGATGCAACAAAGCAGAGACTGCCAATTAAACTGAAGAAAGAGAATGTCACTAACTGAAACAGCATTTCCCTGCCACACATTCTGCAGCCATGCACACAGCATTTGAACAAGACCTTTCAAAAAGGCCTCACAAACGAGGGCAGGGATATTACTCAGCACATGACTCACTGCATATTAGGATGAAGAGTGATAAACAGAAGATTAAAAAAACAGATGGTGAACACAGTAACCGCTACGCAACAGCCATTGAGGCGACCACCCCATTCCTCTCAAGGCTCAGCAGGTGCCAGTGGTGCTGACAGTGGTGTAGCTGAACTTAGACATGGATGTGGCCATTGACGTGGCCATAGAGGTGGCCGTGAGGCCGTCTTCCCCCCCCTCCCTCCTCCTCAACCACACGCACTTGCGGCAGAACCGGTTGCGGAAGCAGCAGGCAAAGGTGGACAGTAGAGCCTTGCGGAAGCGCGTATTCATGAAACAATAAATGATGGGGTTGACGCAGGCAGAGGTGTAGGACAAAAGGTGAATGAAGGAGATGGGGGCCCCTGAGAGGGCTTTGGAGGCCGATGTCGCGTCAAAGGCCTTCCAGGTGTTGGCTGAGTACAGCGGCATCCAGCAGATGAAGAAGAGTGCTACGATCACCATCAGCATGCGGATGACTCGCCTCTTGGCCTGCAGCTTAGCCTCCGAGGTGTTACTGCGTGCCCGCTCAGTCTTGACCTGGGTGACGCCAGAGGAGGCAGAGAGGGTGGGGAGCTCCACAGCGGAGGAGGGTTTTTTAGATACCTGGATGTAGCAACCATCATCATCATCATTCAGCCCTGCTACAGCCCTGCCTACACCGTTCTTCTGGCCTGTAGAGGGTCAGAATGAAAGAGGTAGTTTGAGGCTGTATGATGAACACAAGGCAATTTTTACTTATATAGCCTAGCACCAGATGCATAAACTGTAATGAAGTGAATCATATGAAGTGGGATGTTTTTTTATAATGTTGCCAAGTAGGAACACTTATGACACAAATAGCAAAGGTCCAAGAATTGAGCCCTGTGGAGTCTGTGTTTGTGTTAAGGTGGTGGAATTCAGCATAATGTAAAGTATTAAAGGCTTATTAAAGGCAGATTCAATGTCAAGGATGGAGGGTAGTTATTTGCTACCCCACAAAGAAAAATCCACTACATTTAGTAGATTAGCTGTCACTCCTGAAGGCTATTTTAGATCATCTCAATCTTGATGAATCACTCACAAGACTGGACGCCATGGAAACTGGGGCTATTGACGCACACAGTTACAACAGCACTTTACCTGAAGAGACCACATTTCTGCTCGATCTGACAGTTTTTTTTATTTTTCTATGGAAAATACTAGTTGTAAGGCTATGGAAACATACCACGCAGGCATAGACAAACATGGAGTTGGCTTTACAACAACTGTGAAGTATTTTTGGATGTAGCAGGTGCAGAATCTGTAGGTAGCAACATAATCTGTGAAGCTCTGCTTGAGGCAGAACTAACTAATCCTTCTTTGGAAAACAATGAAATATTTGTTTCCCTGAATTGCCTGAAAATTGTGGTTTTGGTTGAGGTTTTTTTTTCTTACAATTTACTGTTCATGTTTTCATCACCAGCAGGAGTAATAAATTCATACAAAAAGTATTTTGCAGTTTGGATTGAATTTATGATGGATCTCACCAGCGGTCTCTCTGTTCTGACTCAGTTCAAACTGAATGCCTCTGTAGAGCTCTCTGGAGATCAGACCGTAGGCTATAATCATCACCACTCCTGGGATGAAGAAAAGAGAGAACAGCAGCAGCACGTACCTGAAAAATAGTGCAAATGGAGGTGTAAAAAACTTACAGAGGGAGAAAAGTTACTACTTTAACCCAACCAAACACATACAACCCTCTGTTGCTACTGGCTGAAAAACTGGCTTTAGTGAAAAGATAATATGTCTACAGAAAACACATGGGAACAAAACAGTACAAAAATGTAATTTCTCTATGTTTTTCGTCATACACCTTCATGCATGTTTTGGAGCTGTACTAGAGGCCACACAGATGGTTGACACCTGCCGGCAGCATGCTGTCTGGCAAAATGTTGCTGTCTGCAGCATCCCAGGCAATTTCTAAAGCTTTTCCCTGCAGGCTCTCAGCACTCTGCGTTTTAACCTATCTTGACGCTTGCTCCATCTCTTCTTGAAATGTTTGTACACTCGGGGCGTTCTTGCTGAGCCCATTCTTGCATATATATACACTTTTAAATACTGCTGCAAGTTTGCTTACTGTATCAATAAGTAAACTTGCAGACCTGTGTACTATTTGCTTTTATCATTACATCACTTTCACATTTACAACTTTTTGGTGCATTACTGCATTATTTATTTAATGACAGTTGCATTAACGTGTAATAAGCATTTTTATGCTGTTATTTTGCCATTGCATTTTTTTGTAAATTGATTAATTTACAAATAAACCAGTTATTGTAGTAGTAAAATAAGAGTACTAGAAGGTTGGCAGGTGTGCAACAAACTCTATTATCCCTCTCTGAAATGAGTTTGAAGTAGACTAAAAGGGAAATACTAAGTAGAAATTGTTAAATATAAGACACGTGGTTACATACTGTACATCACAACAGTAGGAATGTATAAAAATGCATTTTACTAGATAATCAATGGTAAATATAATGTAATGTGATGTTTGTAGACATTTCCTGAAGCTTCAGGCTGTGCACACAGCTGTTTTCTGTTCTTAAACTTTTTTTTTTCTTCGCACGCAAAAGAATAATAATCATGGCTCCTGATTTTGAGCACCTCAAAGAAAACATTTTGAATTGCGTACAGTGCATTAAAACTCAACAGAACATTGACAGGTGGGGATTTTTGAACCATGAGTCAGTGTCAGTCTGCATGTATTGTATGTAAGACCTTCAGCATGGTATAGCTTTGTTTTTAACATCCCAGCAACAGTTCTAAAAGTAAATACATTTTATCTGTGAGTTAAGTGTGAGCGAGGTGATGTGAAGAGAGGAGGAGGAAAAGGGGGAGCACATTTATTGTAAGATAAAACTGGAACGAGGCACCAGGAATATACAAGAAAAAAACACTTTGATATCATAATAAATCTGTAGCATCTGCAGCGTCATTTCCCTTTTGATTTATCGTAATCAAGAGAATGCTCCTCTTAAACCATCAGTATCTGCGGTGCACATCAGTCAGCACATGAAAGGCTGGATTTTCATTCATTCTTTGATATTCTAATGTCTTTCTAGGCAACCCTCTGAACTCTGCACAGTCTCTTTTTTTCACTTCTCTTTTACAAAAAGGCTTCGGGCTTCAGTCGAAGCCTCTCATCAGCTGGTTGTTTGATATTGTGGAAAATCTGTTAAGACAAAAGCTGTCAGGAAGTGAACATGTTGTACGGGAACACAGCAAAAAATCTTGCTGGTTGATATTTGTGGTTGTTTTGCCTCAAGGGGGAAACCCAGATGGATAGAGCTAGAGCAGAGGGACACATGGCAAAAAAAGATGAATATTCATACAGCGCTCCCTTTTTCGACTGTTCCCACTAAAAGCTAAATGATTATAAGCCAGGAGAGATGTGTTTGGTTTGTATTATTCATCAAAGGAAACTCTATGCATATGTTAGATATAGCCTCACTACAAACACTAAGCATACCAAGCAACAAGTGGTTTGCAGACTTTCCTACCCTGACTATTGCCTCTCAGGTTTCATAAAGTCTTTATTTTCATGCTTGAGTCTTTAGTTTCTTTCTGCAGAAAGGCTGCAGGCCCTACTCAGTACTGACACATTCTCTGCAATAGTCCTGCAATAGGTGGGAAATATGTTTACAATACTTAATGTATTGTGGCTTGTTCTCAGTGGGATGTAGTAAATTACTCTATGGTAATAACATCAAGCATGAATTGTCATTCAATTTTTTAAGCCGCCGACATGACATTTGCTTTGGTCTTTCTCCATCTTGCAGACTCCTGCTCCCAGTCTGCTCTACAAAATTCTGGAAGCGCTTGTTTTTGGATCATTACACCCCCACTTCAAGACCTATGTTGTTAATACAGTGCCACCGTCAATCCGCCTCCCACTCGTGTTATGCAAGATATAAAGCAAACACACACTTCATGCTACACTAACCAACTGCAAACAAGGAAGGGACCACTGTCATGGAGGGGTTCAGAAGTAAGATAAAACACTTTAATCAAAAAGAACAACAAGCCATATGAAACAATGTAAGTAGTTGATTATGAGCCCTTAAGTTAGACTAACATTGTCATATATAGTGTTGCTTTATTCTTTAGTGTGAAAATACCTCCACTGCTCCTAACCTGTATCCTGATGTCTTTTTATGAAAACTGAGGTGTCTTATATTTCAGAATGAATGAACGGAGAAGAATACAGAAGATAAGGTGACCTAAAGAAGGCAATAAAGTGTTATACATTCTTAAGATTAATCTATATTTTTTTAAAGCCATGACCTAAGATAAATGTTAAATAGTTTTCTTATGCTGTTAAAAGGTTAGCTGCAGTAGGTATGTTTGCAGACTCAACTGTCAGATAGTTTCCATCCTGAACAGTATGTAGGTCTGAGCAATTATTTATTTTCATTAATTCATTTAATTTCCTTTTTTGAAAAAATACTTTGAATAAAAGCACCTGCCAAATGACTAAATGTTATATACAGTAAATGTCACATTTTGTAGGTAAACCACTCCCTGTGGTAACTAAATGTGTAACTGACAGGAAACCACTAATAGAAAACAGTGATGCAGGTTATATAATCTAAAAGAGCTATTTACATATCTCATGTACATAAAATGTTTTAATGAGGCAAAAGGGTAAATGGAGGTGAAGTGTGCACTGTAAGCTGTAAAATGTAAGTGCAATTGAATATTGGATGACAAAATGTATGTGAGGCATTCATAGACGTACTCTAAATGAAACTACTGATATCTGCACTTCAGATGAGATCAGAAACCTATTAGAAAACCAATGTTATAATCATACATTAAAAAACAGCTGCATCTTTAATACAAAGTATCTGTATTTTGATTTGTCATTTTGATTTGCCTCTGAGAATGAGATTATCATCCTACAGAGTGCTTTTACTGCAAAGATTTTTTCATGGAAAAGTCTATTGTGCCTAAAATTGTCAATGCACACTCCATGCATAATAATAATTAAATAAATGGGAAAATCATTACATTTGTGTTTGACATGACAAACTTGCTTCATTAACCACTTTATGAGTCTTAGGAGTTTTAATATCATTTGCTCATCTCAGTCAGTGATTTCCATCTAAACCTGAATGCTGTAACAACCCTATGAACTGCTTCATTAGGTGCAAAAAAAGGTGCCATTTTCACATAATGAGAAATAGATGAAAAGGGCGTTGCCTCTGTGCAGTCTATGTTTTAACCTCTAGCTTCAGTGTAAGTTAGAGGATGGTTCTGATGGGTGAAGATGAAACTGTGAATTAAAACTTGAAAGGTTCTCTTACTCTATGACACATCTGGACTCTTGACATCTGAGCCTCCACTGCCTTCCACCTCCTCGCCCTCCTCCTCGAGCAGACTAATTAACTAGTCTCCCACTGTCTCTTCTTTCTCAGTGAACAGTTTGAGAATTCTTTTAGTGTTGGACCACAAAAGGATGTCAAGCACAAAGACATCTACAGACTTTAGTTATGTTCCTGTTCTTCTTTTTAACTGCTGGTCATAGACTGAGCTACAAAAATTGCTGAGCACTGTGTCCCAGGGTGCACTGTCATATCTTGTCCTTGACAGCGTGTCCATCTGCTCGCGGTGCGTTTTAACAACAAGCCAGCTGTTACTGGCCCTCAGAGAGCATTCAAATGGCTGGACGATTTTCCTAGTGCTGAGCAATAGCAGCAGTAAACTCCTGATCCTCTTGCATAAATTCTATTCTTCCTTTTCCAGTTTATAGGAGCAGCGGAACAATCATGTTAATTCAAAATGATGGCAAAATGGTGGCATGCATACTTAAGCAGCACAGTAGTCAAGGCAGTCTCTGTCTAATGATCTAGTTTCTACTTTCTTTCCAAGCTCCTCTGACTTTTGGAACAACTCCTGCTATGCCGGAAGATGGATCCATTTCAAACTGTCTCTAATTATGCCTCAACAGGAACTGCCTGCTCACCTTTTGCAGTCTCTCACCTAATGATTTGGCTCCTTTTTTCAGACACCACCCCTCTAACAACCTGTACAGCCTCTGCCCTGGGGCTCAATCCTTAAATGACAAGAATTTAAAAGAACTCTCTCCATCATTATCCATACTATTTATGCCTCTACTAACTTCTCCTTTCCTCTCAGGTAAAATGAGAGAAGATACACTGAAGAGCAGTCACATCAGCATTTGAAATCTTCACAATGATATCAGTTGATTTAATGAAAATGTTCATATCCTGCTAAACACTGGTGGACCAACCCATTTTGATACATTTTTTTTTTTATTTGTTTGGAAGAGATGGATTATGTGGCACATTTCCAAACACTGACCTTTTTCCAAAAGCTCCTCTAAGAACAGTGTGGGTCTAAAAGTGCAGGAAATTTGAGCTATATTGCCAGAATGACCAAATCAGCATGCTATCTGTTTTCCAACTCTGAGCAATCAGTAGAAACTGGTCTGATTGCACTGCTTGAAAAATGAAGCTGGGGTCTGCTTGTCATGGTAATGCATATGTAAATTACACAATTACACTGTATGCAAATCACATTGTATTCTATTCACTGACTCCATCCATTCATCTATTAGCCATTAATGCCTGACGTAGTTGTGAAAGCACATCGCCCAATTATTGTCAAGCATATGAAATCTTTATAAAGTTTTCACAAAGTCTGTTTCTGTAAATGACTATTTTCCTTTATCTGACTTTTTTCACTTGCTCATTTTTTTTTCTTTCAGTGAGCTTGGCTTTTTAAAACTATGAGTACTCAGTGAGAGTAGTAATTAATGTGTCCGTCCTTGCTAGGAAGTAGTCCAACCTGCACTTACCACGTCTGCTCAGCTTGCCCGCTGGGCCAGGACAGACGACACATGTGCCCAACAGTACCATTGGTCTTAGGAAAAGACCTGAGGTTGCTGAACACTGGGTAGGGCACCATGATTAGCAGCGACACCACCCAGGTGACAGCGATGACACGGTAGGCATGGGAACGGGTCTGCCAGGCACGGGACTTCAGTGGGTTACAGATGGCGCTGTATCTCTCAATAGCAATGGCCACAAGGCTGAAGGTGGAGATGCTGACGGAGATTCCTGTGGGAAAAGAAGAGAGCAGTAAAGTTTTAGCAAGCTGGTGGAGGAGAACACAAAAGCAAGGTGTCTAGACAGCAACTGAGAAAGACTACCATGAAATCTAGTTAAGGTAGGAGAAAGAAGGTGGGACGAAGAGGGAAACTTACAAAGGTCACACAAGGTCACACAAGGACTTACATAGCATGCACTGACTCCATGTATGCTCCTTAGAGAATGACCCATTGTTAGTAAGCCACAACCATTACTGCAGGCGCTACACTCGGGACCAAATATCAAGTGCTGCATAATAAAAGTCACCCTGTGTTCTACGGTTGGAACATAACAAAAGGTGATTTGATTCTTTGAGTTGTAGCTGTAAGTAAAATAATTACTGGATGTACATTTTATATTTAAATTCATCTCAAAGCATTTGACAGTACAGAGTACTGTAGCAAACACTGACTTGCAATCAGAACTATTATTAACATCTACATGCATATACACAGTCACACCTTTCAACATATAAAACACAAAATGTGTGTTTCCTATTTATTGGCAGCATAAAATACAGCAGCAACTATTTACAAAGACAATGACAACACGCCTACAATACCAGACCCTCCCGGTTTTGGAGGATTTATAACGTTAGGGTGTCACATAAATGCCAAACTTCTCCCTCACCACAACCATCAATCAAATTACGATGCCATGTTCTGCTTCTCACAGTGGCTCACTAGAACCTTAGCGTTTTCCAAGGATGCACTAAGTTTCGATACAGGTCAAATTCCTGCAGAGACCACACGGTATTTGCATGTATGAATATGGATACTCTGCAAGATGAAAATTAATAAACCCACATCTGAGTGTCACTAGCAGGTACAAACCCCCCCACCACAGGAATAAAGGCACAGCACTGATCCTTTGTTGCAATGGGAAACAAAAGAGGATAATACCCCCTCTTGCAAGAACAGGGAGTATCCTGTCTTACCCACAGCTTTGCATTACCATTCAAGTGAGAAATTCGATATACATACTCCTATGAGCAGGTCACGATTAAATTTACAGAAACTGTAGTACTGTAAGTATTTGAGTGGCGGTCTGCTCTTTGGCTTGGTTAAGAAAACTGTCTGTGGGAGTATTATTTCGCAATCATCTCCCCTGCAAACCAGGGGTCTTTGTTCCTGTCTAATGTGCTATGTTATCAGAAGAAATCAAGAATGTATATTGTGTGCAACAACAAAAAAAAAATATGAGGACTGCTACCTATAGAAAAAACAAAAAGAAGAACTATGCAAACATTTGGGGGATTTGATGTGGAGTCTGATAGAGCAGAGTAGCTTCATCTCATTCCTGTGTGAATGCGAATACAGAAGCAGACATGCAAACTTACCCCACAACAAACAGAACATCAGCGTCGCAGGAAGATCTGAATGCCTTTTATGACTAACACCCACAAAGACTCTGCTGTAAATTATTAACCCTTTAAACACATTTGATCCTAATGACAAAAAATGTAATCTTCCCAAAAACTGTGGTAAAAATGGCAATGTTAATATTTTTCCTCTTTGTCTTGCTCAAGGACACTTCAACATGTGACTGGAGAAGGTCAGGATTGAACCAACAGCTGTGAGATTGGTGGATAACCGCTCTACCTTCCTGCACCACAGTCGCCCAAATGAATTTGGACACTACACACGCACACACCATCAATCCAACATCAGTAGTAACACACAAATATAATTTCTTTAGCAACGCACCCTAGAAAAAAAACCATAAAAATATTTTTTTCTGCATGCTTTCAATAAGATAAAGTATCTGGTGACCAAATATATAAATTCAAAAAACAGAAGACCAGTAGTCCAAAATGAAATCTTAGCATAAAGGGATGCATTAGTTTATCTTAAGATAAACCTAGACTGTTGGTTTTTGTGTAGCTCAGCCATTTTAGGCAAATTTAAGGAGCTGACAAAACAATTCTAAATTTTTTTTAAAATGAATATCCTCTGGCAAATTTGAGCTGTATTCATTAACACAGCCAAGATGGCTCGAAAATTAAAAACCTGAATGGCACAAAATGTCCCTAGGATGGCTTAAGGGTTCAAAAACCTTCACCTTTTTTTTCTCTTTTTTTTAATTGCTGCTGCACTGACATAAAACCAGATAGGATACTACGTCAAAACCACAACTACTGAGCCACTAACACACTGAGATGGAGAAGGTTAGATACATATTATACCTCTAGTAGTGTGTTGAGGGCCTCAGCCCTCAAACTGGGCATGCTGGTTTAGCGCAGAGGTTTTCAAAGTGTGAATTCCATATGTACTGCATACGAAACTTTTTGTACTTACAACTCCTTAAAAGACAAGAGAAACTTTTTTTTCAGATGATATTAACCACAATATCCATCACAAATAAACATCGATTCCTCTGCTTTGGAATCACATAAACAAAGTGTTCATTACGACTCTAGAATCATCAGGTTATTAAAGTTCTTCTCTGTCAAAAGCAACAGTATACAGTACATCCCGAATACACTCCCCTCAGTCTTGGGCCACAATTATCTACCAAGCTTGCTGTAAAGCACAGGATGGAGGTGCAACCCACTCATTACTTGACACAGTCCGGACCCAGTGTGCACTACCGGTCAACTAGAATAACCACCTCCAGCTCCGGCTGAGCAGAAGGAGGTGGGTGGAACAGTCAACACACACATATCTTAACAGTGTATCGGGACTGTACAAGTCTCGCACAATACGGCTCTCACACCCACACGTCTCTTTCAAGTGCTAAGCACAGACACAGAAAAAGACCAAATCACACATGGGGGGGGGGGTTCTTTTGTAGTTGCTTGAAGGTGGTCATGCCCAGCAAAAGCGTCGGCGCACACTGAATGTGGATATAAAGAACACAGAGAGGTAAGAATGCCGGCTTTTTTCTCTTTTCAAGCATGACAAAGATAAAGAATAATTAAAAAAAGCTATAAAAACCTATAAAAATAATGAGCAGCAGAAGAAAAAGAAGCATTATTCATACGGCACCTTGAGAAGTGCTTTATGAAGCCGTGGATTAAAAGACAAAGGCCATAAGAAAGAAAGCAGTTAATGCACCTGCATGTAAGTGCAGATAAATAAAATAAACACTACAAAGAAAACCTAAGCCTGGATTATTTTAATATTCTGGAAAATATACTTTCTGTCTTGATAAGAGTTGGATGAGAAGATCAACACCACTCTCACGTCTGTCTGGTAAATGTGAAGCTACTACACCCAAGGCCATTAGCTTAGCTTAGCGTGAGTAATGGAAAAATCTGATTGGCCAACACAAGTGACAAGGTAGCAGGTCCCTGCTAACTTTGAGGACAAGGAAACCTGAGTTCACGGTCATTATAAACAGATAAAATGTTTTTATTATGTACATTTAAGGTGTGTATTTAAGATTATTTGTCACACAGAAAGGTTCTTGAAATTTCTCCCAGTCTGGCCAAGTCTTGAGCTATGAGTTAAAAACGATACACAATAATTGGTGAACATTAGTGATGAGATTTCCTGTTTCCAGGCTTCTAACAAAGCTTAGCTAACCAGCTAGCTACTGTAGGAGCTGTAAGATATTTTTTAACAGAAAAGAGGCAAGAGTTTTATTAATCTTCACATCTAAACTCTCAGAATACAAGAGAGTTTAAAATTGACAGTTTTTTTGAAAGCCTGCAATCAAGGGCACAGGTATATCTGGCAAAACAGGAATACAGCAGTCGTCAAAACTGCCTGAGACGTTAGTCAAAAATGGGTAAAACTGTCTGGTTACTGTATTTTGGGAACACATCCTGATGTGCAAGTTATCAGTGCACGGAGAAGAAGAAAGAAGAGGCTCAGTAGAGGTTGAAGCCTGTGTGAAATAGAGCCGGGGGTTAAACTGAGTGATGTTTTCAAATCCACCAATAAAAAGACTGATATGTTGGCGATGTGCACATCCATACTGACAGGAAGTGCACTTCCAGGGGATTTATAGCACTCATACTCCCGTGATTTGAACTGATGATACAGTTGCAGGTAGTAGAGGACAGTTTAAAGAAATTGAGCTTTTTGTCTGAAGGATTATGTTCTTGTCCAGGAGCAAAAGTGCCAAATTCATCAACTTTTTATGTTTTTTTTTTTTTTTTTCGAGTTAAACATTTCAGTCCATGTCCAGTCCACCATCTGTATTATTGGTGATGTGGGAAGCCTACAATGATCTCAGATCAGAACTATGCATGGAACAAATTAGTGTGTCTTTAAAAACAAAACAGAAAATAACACTTAAAAAGATACAACAACAACGATACATAAATTAAACCTTTCCATGCATGGATACTGCAGATTCATTAAGTGCAATAAGAGAATTCTAGCTTATGAAATGATCAAAAGCATCTAAAATGCTTCACGACCACTGAATTGCTTTCATTATAATGTAATTACTTTAAGTACGAAGCAATAAAGACCCACAATCATTTTAGCCAAGTTGTCTGACAGCTGATCAAAGCTTAACTGACACTTTGCAGTCAGTCTGGACAAGGCACTTTCAAATTAATTACCAGTCAACTAACTAACCAAATACTCACATTTTCTCCCTGTGTTGTATCTTCACCTCTCAGGATGAATGAGCTCCAATCCTCTTTCTTGTTCATTAAACCTGAACACTCACAGTAGCCTGCTTGATAACTGCCTTTTGAGGGAAAGTGGGAAGTTTGCAGTGGAGTATCTCTCAGCACACTTCAACCTGTGAGAGGAGATTTGCATGTACATTCCTTAGCTGAAAACCAGGCCTGATAATTCTCAGCTCAGCATAATTTCCTGTTGCACTCAAGGACCTTTAGGGCATAACAAACTTTACAAATGGAATTAATAGTGTTATCGCTGTTAGATGCCCTTGCAGCATTTCTGTAAAGGTTCGCTAGAAGCCACAAAAACCCAAATTCAAATGTATTATGCAAACTGCATCCCAAGGGGAGTTGACAGACTGAGCTGGTAAGTACGACCATCAACCAAAACACAAACATGGATACATAAATGTGATTGACTAAACACATACACAAATGGAGACACTTAGAATATTACAACATCGATCTTATAACTGCCACTGAAACAGTACAGGGGCTTTGATTTACGTGGTTATCGAGCTGGCGACAGATGGATGGTTGCACGGGCAAATGGGTGACTAGAAGGATGGATGGGGTATTATATGTGTAATGGGTGTGTGCTAACAGATGAGTTTGCGAAGGGTTGATGAGTTTGCCCAGCAGATTGGCTGCAAAATCAGTGGGTGAGGATGGTCCCAAAGACCTTTTGTATTGACTAGTTGAGGCTGAGGCGTCACTCACGATGGGCTGAGATTACTCGCGGGAGTTGTGATTGATATGGGTTTATACATGCAGATGTGGATGTTACTAGATGAGCACATCCATCAGTCCCTGGTCAAAGACCAGGCCAAGTCACATGACAGCATATCTAGCAACCTGAAAAAAGCATCAGTGGACCAGATCAAGTTAAGAACAGGAGAAACAGCTGTTAAATGAAGGTAATCAGGCAGTAGCAAGCCCCAATTTTTCCTCCTTCAGTTACTCATTGTTAAAAGAAATAGGTCATTAATTTAAATGTAGTCTAATTAAATTGTTAATCATTGCATGTATTGTGCAAAAGGAATAAGAAGCTATTATAGGTTTTGCAGTCAGGAAGTAGCATTCATCACAGCAGCAGTGAAGAACATCCTAGTCGTTATTCACTGTTTAATAAAAGGCCAGTATTCATGTGGTTTATTTATTCATCCTTCCGCTATTGTTCATTATCAGTTAACCTTCTCAGGAACCTTTACCTTGAAGGAAATGACTAGCATAAAATAAGACAAAGCAGCAAAGTAACAAAAAGTTTGTATTTAAAGTCCGAGGCACATGGCCCCACTGCCCTCCTCCTTATCACAGCTCAGAGAGCACAGTAATTGAAAAGGAGACTTACCAGGCCTGTTCTCACAGATGGTGCAGCACATCTCTGAGACAATAATAGGATTGTGGACCTCGCCATTCAATAACTCTCCTCAGATATTCAAAGCTCAAAGTGAAGTGAAGAGAAAAAGTACTGCAGCAGATCTCTCAGTTTCTTTGCCATCTCTTGTGCTTCACTCTGACTCAAGCCTCACGTGGCACCTTGACTCTGGCCTGATGGGAGCCAGCTCATCGCTAAGTCACACTCCTGAAGATGTGTGACTGTTCGAGCACTTTCACCACGACGGTTACCTTCTGACAGGCAAAAAGAAGCACAGAGAAAAGCCTCTCTGAAAGACAGGCCCTTGTTAAAGATTGAGCAATTTTCAGGCAGGATTCTAAAGCTGGAGAACTGCTCCTGATCGGCTGCCAGAGCCAAAAAGAGGCCAGATTTTGATGCTGGAATAATAAAAATTCTATTAACCCAGCCAGAATGACCAGCTGAGTCTTATATAAAATATCAGATTCATTTAATTTCTCCTTTGTTCTTGTCAGTTCTGTTTAGTGTGACTGTGACTTGTGTGTATGATTTCCCAAATAATGGGCTTGTTTTATGCAACATTAGTTTGGATTTCATTTTGAAATGACAGCTTATAAGTCTGGTTTTTGGAGTTGTTCTCCCAAATAGAACATGTATGACACCACTTTAACCACTTTGAAGTATTTGTTGGTTAGTGCATAATCACATAATTCACTTGTAGTCCTCCCATTTTCTATTACATTTCCACTTTCATCATTACAGCTGCAATATGTAACTTAAACTAGTACGAGCATGAGACTCAAACTCAAGCCACTATGCTTCACCCAGTCCTCCCTCTACCTGCCTTGCTATGCTCTTCTACCATCTGATGTTCACGACC
Organism: Channa argus; assembly: GCF_033026475.1. Taxonomy (NCBI): domain Eukaryota; kingdom Metazoa; phylum Chordata; class Actinopteri; order Anabantiformes; family Channidae; genus Channa; species Channa argus. Next base: position 3,759,729 of record NC_090219.1, read on the forward strand.
AACCCCTGAACAACCAAAAAACTGAAAAAATAAATAGGTGATCAGATTAGATTATATTGCCAAGGAAATAGTTGTTGACATTCGAAATGCACATCCACACTTGTAAGGAGGTAAATGGGGGGAAGCTGTAGCTCAGTTGGTAGAGCAATTGTCCATGAACCAAAGGGTAAGTGGTTTGATTTCCAGTCCTCCTGGTTACAAGTGTCACTGGGCTAGACACCGAAACCCTAAGTTGTCCTTAGCGTCTGCTAAATTGTAAGTAACTTTAAGTAAAAGCATCTGCTAAATTAGTAATTGTAAATTTTAATCATAAATGACCTGACACCACATCCTCATCTTTACCTATTAGATACTGATCTAATAACTCAGCATTAAAACTTAATGGAGCAAACAACTAAACAGAACATAAACTGGCTACTAGCAAATTAAAAGGCAGACTTCACTAATTTTCAACATATTAAGGCTCTTAGTCTGGGAAGAATGTACATTTATATGAATAGTACTAATCTTTCTTCCATTTTCCCTATAATAAAATTCCTCTCTGCTTCAACCTTTTCTCATTGACTTGCTCCTTTACGTTTTCAGAAAGAAGGAGACTCATGTTTTAGTATAAGGGAAAGCAGTGGCGTAATGCCATTCACAGAGTACATGTAATCTGTAAAAACTATGCACAAGACTGTTCTTGGGGTAAAATGACTTCCTGTAGGAGAGTCAACAAATAAGATTATATTAAGTGCACAGACATGAGTGTGATATCAATCTTATCTTACTCTTTGTAGGAGAGAATAGAAGCATATTTCCAGGAATGCTGCCTCATTCCTGTAATAACATTAAAATCCATATGACATTCCTGCAGTGTAATAGTGTAGCTACATCTAAAACCACATGAAGTTCCATTGTGGAGAGGGGCTAATCTAATCAGCTTCACTATGCACTGTTATAGTGGTCAAAGTTTGCAGACAGAAATGCAAGCTGGGCTGTGAACAGGCCTTAATGATATTCATTGTAGTATGAAATATTTAGTAAGTTGCAGGCAGACGCTGGTCACAAGCAGCAGATGTGAGCTGACCGCACACAACACAGCACAATCGAGATACAGCAGACCATATATTTGTAGCTGGAAAGTAAAAGAATTTACAGTATCCTCACCCATAAAGTAGGTGACAGTCTTGCACACAGCAGCTCCAAAGATGAAGTCCTCCAGAATGTTGGGGATGAGAGTGAACGGCATGCAGAAAATGGCCATCATTAAGTCGCTGACCGCCAGCGACAACAGGAAGGAGTTGGTGACGGTCCGCATGCGCTTGTTCAGCATCAGGACCACGATGATCAGGAGGTTGCCAAAGATGCTGAGCATGAAGATGAGCGAGTAGAGCAGGATACGCAGCGAATCCATCTCTGGCAGAGACAGGGACAGGACATCATTTATGAGATTTGTTTTTGTATACATTTCTGCTCATCAATTATAGGAAGGAAGCACATTTGCACAAGTGAATTACCAAGTACACCAAATAAATCAATTGGACACGATATCTTGTTGTTTGTCTTTCAAAATAAATGCATCAATTTATTTCATTAAAATCTGTGTGTGTGTGCAAGTGCGTACCTTTTGTGATACTCACAAGAGGCAAAATGTGCTCAAGGCTCCTGGGACCAGTAATCAACAAAGCAATGGGGAAATGAACAAATAAGGTGGAAGAACACAGTTGATGCATTAACTGAACTGACCAGATTCTAAAAGCCAAAATTAGTGTTAATTCTTTCTTTATCTGTTTGCAGATAAAAGGAAGTAACTCGTGCAACCTACTGAATAAATGCCAAATTAAATAATAATGAAATAATAAAACAGAAGACAAAAAAGAAAAATGTGAGTAAAAACATAATGACGTCAACCCATAAAACAGGTTGTCCACATGGGAAATAGGACTCAGGGTGCCTAAGCAACACCTACGTCTTTTCCAAAACACAATAACATAAAATCATCTGCATCCTAACTTGTGCTAGTGTCAATTTTCCTGCTTGTCCCATGGGCTAAACATTAACACAAACCATGCTGAAAGAAAAGGAAAAAAGATAAATGTGTAAGTTTCAACGCATTAACTGTGTGCGTGCTTTTTTAAGTGACGCAGGCATAAAGAAATCTGAGCACAATTTAGAACTACTGTAAGTGTGAACAAGGTCAAAGAGATATAAAATGAGCACAAAGAAAAGCTATTGTCCAAAAAGCTATTTAAAGTAACCAAAAAAGAGAAAGGGGCACAAAACAACCTGCAATGCAAAACCACAGTAAAACACAAACCTACAAGCAGTTGCAAGGGGTTCAAGGCCCTTTTTTCCATGTTTGCAATAAGGGCTTAATTCTGCCCATCCAAATACATTGTATACACGTTTAATTTCATATTAGATACATTTTTCAATTTGGTTCTAAAATATATGTGTTTTGTATGGTTTCGTTCTTTCAGTACCACCATACAGCTGAGCATCAGTGAGAACAGAATGGGGCAGCCAGAGGGATTCTGGGATGCTCCCTTTACTCACACCGGCCTGTCAAAGCAAGTCTGTTTGAGAATGAAAGTATCCGACAGGACAAGGTCGGGGCCGGCCATGCGCCGCGCTGACTGAGTCCTCCGATTAAAGACAGCGACATGGGAGAAGTCTAAAGGTCTAGAGCAGCAGCAGCAGACCCTGCAGACAGTGTGCCTTGAGGCACCTTGAAGGCAGGAGTGCAACCACGACACAAACAGCAGTGTTTGAGCACTGGGGTTAATGCTCATATGTGAAGAATAAAATGTATTTTTAGCCAATGATGCAACGACAGGGTATTTATTTTTATAGACATAATTGCATATTATCCACCCACGCAGATGCACAACTTGAATCTCAGTGCTTTCTAAATAAAAACACATCTGAAACACAGTAATAACTCATGTAGGATTTCAGAAAGGACTTATTAGTATAACTATTATTAACCGTGTTGAGATGCTTAATAACTGTTCTAATCATTTCGATATGAAGTTAAAAGAAACACCGTATGTAAGGAGTCCTTCTCTCTGTTCCATGCTATTATACTTTTTGAAAAGTGGTCAATACCAGGTAAAAATGTGGCATTTATTGGATCACCTGCAGAGGAGCTAAAGGGTGAAGATAAAAGCAGATGGGGCCTGGACTTTGGACCTCGGATACTACCGGATGCATACTAATCATCTCTGCCACCTGAGAGACTGCAAATATAAATTATTCTTTTGATGAGATGTGAGAGCCATTTCATCAGCTAAACATTGACACTGCGGTTAAGTTAATGCAAGGAGCATCCACATTGTTTTAGGGAGTTAAAGAAAAATGTGCCACACAGGTGACAAGTTTGACCAGATTTGCATTAGCAGACGAGAGTTATATAAGATGTGCATAATCAGCACTAACTTGTGAAACTTCCAACACAAGCACCAGGCAGGGAGCTCCCACTTGTTCAGCAGCTTCTATTGTGTTAGATTTTGTACAATCCAGCCAAGTGAAAATGGATTTATCTACTCACTGAGCACCAGCGATGGGTTGGCTCCCTTGAGCCTAACCACTGCAGGACAATATGCTTTGGTTGCTTTGATTCCCTCAAGCATGACAGCTGTGTTCAACTCCACAGGCATCTATAAATACATCACAGATAAAAACATGCCGTTCACCTCGGAGATGCTCATGTGCAGCCGGAGTTGCTGACTTGTATGTTGTGGTCGTGTGTGTTTATTTAACATCTGTTTGCTATCTTCTTACTGTGTATTCAATGGGCTGCTGCAATGCAAGCAGTAATTATGTTTCGCCTTAGGCATCATGTGATGTTTCATCACATCCCTTCACTTTGTTTTATCTTCAGGAAAAGGTTTAGCACAATTTTATAGGCACTGCGAGACACTTGAAAGCTTTCATATTCACTGATTGTCATGGCACAAGGTGAGTTTTTTAAAACTTGATTGGCAGAGCAGATATTCATTATAAAACATGAAAAAATGACCATTAATTCCTTATAGTGAGCAGTAATAATCTTTGGGGTGATATGATTGCAGAGAATCTTTTTAATCACAACATTGCCAGGGGGCTGTATTTCATACTGAGCCCCAGTGAGATGATGAAATGTTCTAAATTGTTAGAAAAGGCTGTCAGCTCCACCTAAATCTGATGTTATCCCTAATGACAAGGGAGAATAAAGCCCTTTGGAAATGAACCTGTGAATCAGCCGCCATGAGTCAGGAAATGAGTCTGAAACTTGTCAGAGTCAGCAACTATTTCCCTTTGCTGAAGTACCATTAAAAGCAACGCGTACACAACTATACCTTAACTCTGCATCACAATCTCCCGCAGTCTCCAAACTGCATGTTTTTCCAACCAACCATCTATTTTCAAACATATTCAACATATTTGCATATTCTTAACTGAAGGTCCATGAGCCTTATCCAGAATTTAAAATTACATCTCACAGTTTTCATTAGCAGATGGAGGTTTCTCAGCTGTCTTCAGTTTTCATAACAGGTGGCTGAATATGGGAGATCGCAACACCTGTCATAACCCCTGTCTCTGTTTAAGGTAGATTTCTGGACACCCTGTTTATCATCTGCTGCTGAAGATGCTAAGAGTGTGCTGATAACTTAAAGTATTGGAGCAACCTGCAAATAAGGGCCATAAAGAAGACTATAGTAGTCATAGTAGTATAGTAATAATACTATATCTGTTTACTTAAGAACTCCACAGGGTAACTTTAACCTTTATAAATGGATGTAACGCTGATAAAAGGCTACGCTGTACAAACATATTGCTGTCGTGCAATTTTTGGTTTTGCAATCAATTATGTTTGGCAGCAGTAATAATATAGTTTGTTAAAACATTTCCATTATCCTTTAAGACAAACTTCTTAAAATGAAATTTACATTTTAATTAACTAATACACGTATCATTCTTTGATTTTTCTATGGGCTTACATAACATTTTCCTATATACAGTAGAAAGACAATATCATCTCCGTGACGGAAGAGAAATGGTAACATTAAAGATAAGCGGATTTTGGTCCTTATAAATTTACAATAAAGTAACTTGCATTTTAGTATTGCATTTTTTGGTGGTTCATTCACAAAATAGGAAGACTTCTTAATGTCATCCCACCTTATTCAATGATTTTGGCAACAAGGTGATTTAAAAACAACATACTGATATTTACCTTTTATGGTTTTCATCTGTGAAATGGGTTTTGCACTTGATTCTTTTTTTTTTTTTTTTTTTGGTGTCAACATTCATTTTCCCATAACCATTAATGGTTGCATTTTGGAGTTATTTCACTCTCAACTAGTAAATACTCCAAATTGTGAATAAACCACTAGAAACACACTTGGTATGAATGTTTCCTCAGAGTGGAAGGTTGCTTCTGATGGCCGATTTGTATCCACACTGCCAATAAATCAGTGTCTTACATCACAGAGCACTTAACAGCTCTGGCTCTCCCTGTCATTCATCCACTGCTGCGAGAGTTAAGCATACGCACAAGTAAGTCCAGAGCGTTGACAGCATGCCTTGTTTTCACGAAAGATTCAATCAAAAGATGGAGCTCTGGACATGGAGCTTTGAACCTCTTCATATTCAGTTCAATCACATAGGAAAAGCAGGATCACTGAAATCCAACACTGATTCCACCTTGTGGATCTCAATCGGCTGAAAGGATGAAACTGAATCAATGACCTTTATATAAACATCCCCACTCAGGGTAATATATATATTGATTATGATTCTGATTGATTTCAGATGTAACCTGCTGGCCTTCCTTTTAGGCTACATGACTGGCTCTTAAGAGTGGCGGCCAATGAATCCTCTGACAGCAGCTTACTGTAGAGCACAAAGAGCAGAAGCCCATCTCTGTATCCTAATGAGTCAACTTACTGTTACAGTCAGCACAATTCACCTCAATTACTCTTTCCACAATGCCAGCCCATGAGAGAAATACATTGATCCTATATTACTCGGAAATTTTTAGAAGTTGGAAAGAGCTTCAACACTAAACTCAGCACATATTCAAATACCCATGGGGCCTTGTCAGACGTGGACACGTTGAGTCCATTAGTTCTCCTTTTCACATCTTCTTAAACATATTTTAAGACAATAAACTGAGTATCCGGCTCACCCAACAATAACCTTCGCTATGAAGCAGGAAACTTGAGAAGACACTGGGAATTATCGGGCAATGGGCTATAGCTGGCAGATAACACATGTGCAGTAGGTGTGAGCTCATGTCTATTTAAAGTAAAGCGTTTAGCAGACAAGCTGAGATTTACTGCACTGCAGGCTCTCCTCAGGGTAAGATCGCCAGTAAATCCCCATCCTCTCTGCTGTCTCCACAGCTACAATATCCAAAAAGAAGATACAAGCTGGCTGCCAGCTGTAAATCATAATCACACCCCGTCCACTTTCTCAGTGTGTATACAGATTACTACAGTATGTTATATTATATTTCTGCATGTGTATGTGTTTCCTTAAGAATAAATAAGGAGATGAACCCTACATTGTGAACTCAAAGGGAAATATCCGGTTGAGATCTGCTTTCTACAGGTAATTAACATTTTAAAAATCCCACCTTAAACCCCCTCTGTGGTGAAGCTTTCAATAAAAACTACATGTAAATTATCCATTACACTATTTTTACTATTTACTATGTTTTTGACTCCCTTTTACTTCACACATACAACTATTTACATTTTTCAGACACTTCCACACAAAGTAGCTGCTGTAACCATCACAGTGAGTGTAACAGGCTGAGACAACTGTCACTCAAAGCCAAACAAACCTCCAAACAGTCCTCTTCCAGTTTTGAAAATCTCATTAATGAAGCGCTCATTTTCACTGCAAATGAAAGAAATCAATTTCCACCAATAGGGTTAAATTACCTAAAGTAACCCTTAAATTGTTGAAATTGATTACACGGGAGTTTCCTCATTCACTCCAGTTCAATCTCTTTGGAATAACCTTGTAGCTATTCAAAGAGCTGCATTTTAGGGATTACTACATTCAATTAAACATTTGGCCGCAGTGTTGGCCAATTGAGTTCTATAAATTACTATGTAAACAAAACCAACAGTGAGGCACCAGTGATTCCAAAGGGGACATCATGAATCACTAATTGGACTTTCTCAGTGCCGCAGAGACCTTAAATTCACAGAGCGGAAATCGATCTTCTATATTTCTAAATCGTTAAACATCCTCATTGTGTTCTGTGGCTGCACAGGGGTTGAGAGCCCTATAAAGTGGGGCTGTTTTTGTCACATGACCAACAGTGCAATTAGCCTCTTCTCATAAGCACTGCCTCTGACTGATACTAGACAATCCGATAAAACTGCAGCTCTGCCTCCCTCCACTCATTGGCCATAGCGAGTTAATTAAGCCGGTGCGCAGACACAGGGCATTACAGATCAATACAGCTATTGCATGGTTGAAGAAGCGCGGCACATGTTTGATAGACATAATGAGTGCTTTCATACTCTCCAGTCATCACTGCACCCCCTCATGGTTTGTGATATAAATAGTGCTTTCATGGAGTGAGCTAATGAGATAAATATATACAGTATAAAGGCTGTGATCACTTATTGATATTTCTTATTAAATCTCCACAACACACACGGATTTAAAACTTCTATGTACTGCTTTGTGCACAAGAGGCAGCAGCTCATTACTAGCAAGGAGGAAGCTCCAAATATTTTTCCACACTCGTGCCCGTGTGTGTACGTGCATTGTGTTGGGCCGCACCAGGTTGCTTAAGATTTTTCCAATTATTTCATCTGATTACAGTGATCATGTTATGACAAGCTACATCACCGTGCACACACCCAAAGGGAACAAGAGGCTAATTTCTTCAATAAGACACCTCGTTGTAGAAATTGATTAAAAATTAGAAACTCCTGAGTTGGCTACCATACACACACACATACCCTAATACTGAGCATGCATTACAGGGCTTGTCTGCAGTAACAAGTCTCCCTGTCTCGCTCTCCTTTCTATTTCAAACACAGAGCCCGAGGCAACTGGCAGGTTTCTCTCTTAAAAATGAAGCAGTGTTCATTCAATGCTTATTAGATCCACTTCATGATAACTTATCTCACATGCGCTCAAAAGGACAGCGTCAGCTCAGCAAAGTGCCACTTTGAATCAGCGGAGAATGGAGAGCGTCTGGGCCGAGGTAAGGTGCAGCTACAGATGTTGTTCCACATAAGTAAGGCCAGAATGATTATTATAATCATGTTTGTTTCATTTTGGGGCTGTAAAAGTTCTATAGCTGCTCTATACTGCACACAAGAAATGGAGCAAAACAGTTTCCCCAAAATTACCATATAGATAGAGACGGATGATGTTACTTTGGGTATACACATTTTAGAAATATTCACCTTTATTTTTGCAGAGTCGGACTTCTATATGGAATAAATGTATAATTTGACTTAGAAAAGAGAACAGGGAACACCTACATGTTTGCATGAAATGTAACAGTGACTCACACCACTGCTTCATTTTGCCAAGTAGCACCATTAAAAGTAAGCCAAGTGAACTAATAATGGTTTCTGTTGGCAGTGTACCCATAGATATATAGAAAACTATCACTGGATTGTTTGATAATGAAAGTGAAGATGAACTAAAAATGCGATTATTCACTAGCAAGTCCGCTGATATGAGAAGTGTAGTCACTCTATTATTTCAAAGCCGATTTACGGAAATGTATTAGCAAGACTAACACACTTTAAAATATGCAGAATTTGTTTTTTACTATTTTCTGACATTTTTAGACCGACCAAGTAATTAATCAAGAACATAATTATAAGCTCTGTATGTGATCAAAAGCTGCAAATTTTAGTTTTATTTTAAGTTACACTCTTGTTGTCTTGGTGTTTTGCACTCAGTGCTTCTGAGCATGGCCTTTCTTATTAAATCCAAAGAAGCATATTAAAACATTTTCAAAGATGCTTTTAGACTAAATTGATGTTAGTGTTTCTGTACAAATTAACATGCAACACTTCCTGTTTATTTCCTATTGTTAACTATCAAATGAAAGGTTGTTTGAGTTTCAGAATTATTGCTTAAAATACGTAACGTTTGTACACATTTTCACATTATAACCTACAAAATAAACGTAAAGCAAATATGATATTGTTGTTCATTGAATCAAAAGCTCAATCTGTTTTTCAAGGAAAGGGTAAAATATCCAATTTAATCAATCAAAGAGTGGTAATTCCACAAGTGACAAAGTATCACATCTGAGATCAGGCTCGTCTTTTGGCCTGAAAGGAGACAGCAGAGAAGTAATAGGTCCCCTAAGGATTAAAGAAAAATAGACAATGTCACCACAGACGTGCGAGAGAAGGAATGAGATGGGAGGCAGTGATCTGTCTGAAGGACATTTCTCTTGGTCAAACATCACATCCCACAGTGCTTGATTGCTCTCCAGGTTGTTGAACCTACAGTATAGTGCTGCTGCTGTTCATGGCATTCTCCCATATAAAGTCAATAAAAGTAATGCAGCATAGATGGAGGAATGGCTGTGAATTATTTATTGGAGGAAGATTTGAAATTTTCTCGATGCCGCAGCAGCAGCAAAGGGGGAGAAATGTTTGGAATGAACTATTGCCCACGTTCAGACGTCATTTCCTGATCAGCCTACACTGGTGACCTGACAGCACCCAATCCTCAGGGGCCTCATCTCCTCTGTTGTGGGATTTAATCTCCTCAGCATTTTCAAAATAAACATTCTGAATTAAACTGCACACCCAAACCCTGCTGCTTACTCAGACTGTGGCATTATTGCTGCACAGAGGACCAGCAGTAAATTGGGAGGCTTTGTGATTGATTGCATAGACTGAGGGTGAGGAAGGTGATATAACAGCTGCTGATTGCAAATCATTTTCTAGTAAAACATAGAATCACACTGGGAAAATCGAAAAAATAATCAAATAGAAATACAAACATCTCCAGTAATGGATTGTTTGTGATAATATTGTTTTAGGTCTGCAAATTACATATTCAAGCAGGTAATCAATCATAGCTGACAACTTTTAATTGAGACATTACCATTATGCTGCAATCAAAAATAATACATCATTTCTACCAAGAGGGTGGTGCTTTTATTTTGTCGGAAATATTCACAGTCACATGTATATTTGTTATTGAAAGGGGAATTTAAAAAAAAATTAATTATCATTCCAGTGCCAACATTTGGGCAATTTAGAAAGAATAAAGAGAGCAAACATGCACTGATTCCCAGTCCTGATTAGCAGTTAACACATCAACAAGGGACCTTCCAAACAAACACCTTGTTGGTTAATAATATCCCATATGTCTGGGCCAGATGTTACTGTACCTGCTGCGTAATGGAACCACTTGGAGACAATCTGAAGCATGAATATAGTTTTAAACCTCAGCTTGCGTTATTCATGGAAGAAATCTTGGTGTAGAGAAGAGAAGAGAAGAGAAGAGAAGAGAAGAGAAGAGAAGAGAAGAGAAGAGAAGAGAAGAGAAGAGAAGAGAAGAGAAGAGAAGAGAAGAGAAGAGGGAATCTTACCTTTTGCTCTGGTAGCCGGTCTTGGGAGGACGGTACCGTTGGTGCAGCTGATGTTATACTCGGTAACTTCCATGCTCAGGTTGCCCTTCTCCCCACAGCCCGCCGACACCTCCACCACACTCCCGTTGTCCGCCTGCAGAGCCATCCTCTCTGTTGACAGGGGACTTTTAATATCACCGCTAATGACACCTGCACGGGCTGGGATCAACTTGCCGCCGTCGCCTTTTTCTTCATGACAGCCGGGACTAGGGGCGAGGTGAAACTTGGACAAAGCCCAAACTTGAGTTTACCGATTGTAAAACCATAAACCGTGAAACAGTCACAGTGCCGCGTGTTAACTGGTGTGAAGTCTTGAGGGAAGAGGCACCGGACTGAAGCCCGACTGTGGAGGAATGAGGCAGCGCTGCTAAGGCAACTGAGGAGCTTCTCTCTCTCTCTCTCTCTCTCTCACACACACACACACACACACAAAAACACACACACTTACACACACACACACGCTCACACATACTCTCTCTCCCTCTCTCTATTCAGTTCACGCCTGTTACTGCACAGTTTAGGAGAAGCAGAGCATTAATATGTTGCTTGTAAACAGGGGCAGATCTAGAAACGTTTTATTAGGGTGACCACTCTCAAAATAGGGTGGCACGTTTGGAAACTTAACTTAACTTTTTGAAAATTAACAAAAATGTATATTAATAGGCTAATGTGTTTATGAAGTGTTTGTTAAGATTTCAAATATGTAATGTATCTGCCATTTCTAACTCCAAATATTCATAAACAAAAACCAATAATCAGGTGGGAAAAGGTAAAATCCATCCACTGGTACAAATTTCTATTGCGACAAAACATATGGAACCACATTAAACGTGCATAATAATAAAATGTATCTATTTATAATGATAGTGATCTTTTTCAGCCTCACATTTGCTCAGTTCTCCTTGTACTGAAAGTTCTACAGCAGGTACCTACCACTTCGTCACTCAGGCCATGGCCAGCGGTCACCCCAGACCATCCTTTTCACCACCATTTTCAGTCTAAAGAAATTGGAATAAAATATTTTTTACCTCTTATTGTGGCAATATGATTTATTCTTGATAGATAAAGTATATTTCTTCTCAAAACTTTATTAATCAATGTCTTCCAAACACATCACAGTGTAAATTAAAACACAATTAACATTTGAGAAAAAGAGGAATCTGTCTGAAAATAAAATTCTTCCAACTTCATGGGCAACTCTTCATGCTAACTCTCTTCAATAGTTTAGTCCAGTGGATTCAAACCTAGTGTAAATTCCAAGATAAATCGGATCATTTGTAAGATGATTAATGGAGGAAAAAGAAAAACCAAACTATTCCTATGCAAATATATATTTACATTTTACACTTTTGACAAATATTGGAAAATTAACCCACATTTGTGCATCTTGTCTATCAGTCACAGAGTCGCACTGTCTGCTGTCAGGTTCTTGAAAAGGTCAGAATCATTTTCTCTGACAGCAATTTGAGTCTTTTCGAGCTCATCATCTGTGCCATCTTTAATTCTTGGCTGTTTGACAGATTTTATCCCAGGTTCATTTACTTCACATAATTAAAGACATCGAAAGGCTACCACTAGTACATTAACAAGCCATGGGAAACTCTGTGCAGACTGAAGTTACACTGATACTGTAATATATTTGGGATCTTTAGTGTTTATTGTCCAAAGGCCCCAAAACCTACCTGCCAAGGTTTTCTTATAATCATAGTCGGAATGTGCTGCTGAAGTTGTACCTTAAGACTAAGCAGTCTGAGTTTATTGTTGTGAAGAGAGGTCAGGCTCTAATTAAATATTCTAAACTAATTACAGGGTGCTTGACATGGAGAAGGGGTCCTCCCAAAGCACAAATGTCACTCATGGGGCCCTGGTGAAATGACTCTCTTGACCCTTGACTTTCTCTTCTCTTGATTACAGGATTTGTGTCAAGACTTTATTTAGGGGTCCTCCGACATTAATTGTTTTAATTCCCTTTCAGCAAATTGATAGCTCAGCAACTGTGTTTTTCCTAGGTATGAATGCTGAGGATTTCTCTCTTCTAGTGACTAACCTCGAGGCCTGTCAGGATGTCATGGGGACAAAGAGCCACTATTCTGTGTAGTTTAGAGAAGAGTACCAGCTACCTTCACCTAAATTGTCTGGTGACAGAGGACGGTGCCATGGTTACAGATAGGTCTTTGAGATAAAGCACATCCTGTCTTTTTGATGTGAATTGCACTGTTTGCTATGATTTGTTTCAAACTGGTTTCTTGGAGATTCTGCGTAGCCTGTGGAACAACTGTTAAATTTTCCATTTTGGTATTTGGCTGACTCGCATGAATAAGGTGAGAAGTTCTGGGACCCCTGAAGTGCAACGTGATGGCTTTGTTTATGCAGAATGATCTCAGAGTGCCTCAGGGTTTAGCTCATGTGTTAGCACTTGAGAAACGATACTATTACCTTGAAAAAAAAGTCTATAGGCTGCGAAGGAGGAGGGCTTCAAGATTTGTATTTTGTTATGTGGTTGCTGTCAGTCTAGTTGACAGCTCTACAAGTACTCTTGTTTCTTTTATGCAGCTCCTTGTGTGTAGGAGGTATGCTGGTATTTCTTCCGCATTTAAAAGATAACGCCTTAAAGTATTGCCAAAAGTCTCCCCCTTCCATGCCCTCATCTAAAACTTCCAATGTTACGCCAGCTGCTCCATATTGATTTTTCACTGTATGCAGGTCTTCATGACCAGCATGTCTGATGAGATGAGGAACTGTTCACCTTCACAGCGTGACCTTCTCATGCATCACAGTGTCAGAACATCCTGCTCCAGTAGAGGTGCTTTGTTGGTATACGCTGTGTAAATATCCACTCAACTCAGGTAAAGCAATAAAGGTGCTGATTTGTGTAAAAGAATGTCAGTTTGCTAATATGGGCAAAGGGATAGCACACAGAATATAATCTTTTATCAACAAAGTAAGGGTTTAATAGAGCAGTTTCTCAGCCAGTGAGTTGAACATGCAGCAGTAGGGTAGAAAAGAGCCAACAATACCATATGAGGAGATAAGCGTGAATTTGCACAAGCAACACATAAAATAATAAGAAAGCTCATTCATTCCTCATAAATTAAGTGTAAAATGATTTTACACTTAAACTGCAATATTAAACGTCTCTTCTCAGCTAAGACAGCCCAGTTGTTGTGAATACTTACAGAGTTTTAGTGTGGGGATAGGTGACCACTAATAGACAAGATAAAATTTAATTTTACATGTTTAATTTCTCTTTACCTGTGGAGCAAAGTCTGTGGTTAAAAAGAAAAGAAGGATGTGTATGTCCCATACAAATTCACCTAAAAATTCTAATTTTCAGAGGTCTTCAGTAATTTGTTTTATTTCTAAACAGTGACAAACTGTGAAAATGTGTTTTCTTTGCCAATGTCACCTGCACATCCTCACCTGTTCGTAAGGGGGAAACTTGTGTTACGTCGCCCAACATACACACTCTTGATGCACAGTAAGGTTTAGGAAACCCTCTGCGTGACCATGTGAAATACATCATCAGCAATCTGTTTCTCACATCGATAATTTATTTCACTCATAAATTAGTTCTCATCCCAGTTCATGTGTGCTTCTCAGTATTATGCTGATCTCCTTCTCATAATAGTTGTTGACAGACATGTACAGTAAGCTCACATGAAAAAACCCGGATGAAATGTTCTAATATAAGGAAGCAGGTGGCCTCAAATGTGTGTATTTGAAGGTGTTTAACGTGAGAATGCTTGACAGCTTCTTTCTCTGATTTCCAGATATCCTCTTAATCCTGTGAAATCATTATCTGCCTATCAGCACCTCTAAACCTCCAGAGAACGTATTACCACAAACTATAATCTTTATATTTCTATTTGGGCATAGGCGGTCTTTAGTCCCAGGAAGAGTCTTCTCCTAGTTAAACTTCATATGCAAAGGAAAAGTTAAACGAGAAAATTGTTACAGTTCTCCTCTCTGTCTGTTGAAGCTATAAGATGCCACTGTTTTCCCCAGTATTTATTTAGGAGACACCATCTAACATCTTGGGTGGATTGATTTGAGTCTCATGCTACAGTTTCCTTGATTCCCGAAGGTTGTCCATCGTAGCTTTAAGTGTGAAGCTAAAGTCAGAAAAACGAGTTATTACCTTGATGTGAAGCCTGAAAGTACAGGCAAACAGGAAACTTACCCCTGAACTCAAGCTAAACTAAACATGTACTCAGTAGAGTATTTGTGACACCTAACTGACATAATTCTATATTGACTTTGTTGGTAGTTGTATTTTTAACTTTAAAGCTAGAAGCAAATTAGCAGGTTTTTCCTGTTTCCTGTCCTTATGCTATAATAATAGTTGTTGTATCTGAGACTTGCTGTATTGCTTGCTGCCGTATTGTTATTTACTCTGCCCCATAAAGAAAATCTTCTCCTAAACCACCTAAGTCACTAATCCAGAAAAATTGTAGATGTTTTCAGAAAAAGCACCACCCTTAAATCATCATATATTGAACAACAGAGAATAAGATGAGCTTCAATTTCAATTTCACCTAAATTACAAAACAAGCAAAGCTTTTTCTCCTCAGAGACACCACTACAGTTTCTGTAGCTAATAAAAAAAAGCTGTGCAAACAATGATCTCTGCCTTATATTTAAATTCTGATTCAGTGTGTTGTTGTTTTTATTAAACAATATATACAGTATGTAAATTAGATTTTATTCATTGAATCCAGTGTAATAATGTTGTGAGATTAATGATTTACATCAAACACACAGTCAGACACAAATGTCAATCTAGTACTTCACCTCTTTAAACTCACAGACCCAAAGGAACCATTAACCTCCTCAGTAATGTGCACCAAAAACCAGACAGTCTGTACCTTTACAGTCTGTCCAGATGTTGGCACATTTTTTCTTCACCAAATGCACACTCCTAATCTGCATGCCATGAAATAAAGACTCTAATACTGAAATAAAATGCTCCAAGTGGTCATAAAATGTAAAATGGAAACTGTGGGTGATGCAGTGTTTGGCTGGATCTGTCTCCAAATGAGTCCCAGACTAGAAAGATCACAATATGAGTGAGTGCAAAACGTAATTCATCTCTAATACTTGAAAACTAATAAAATGATCTCCCCAGACCAAACTTTAAGATGCAGTCACTGGACTGTGGTTAAAGTAATATTATTCACATACACACAGACGCTTTTTGAACTGTTGTGTCTGAGTGTAACTGAGCGGTCTACCTCTCTCAGGCAAAAGCATTAGTGCTTTTGTTTCTCATATGAAGAAACAGCCCACAATGTGTGCTTTGATTCTCTATGTGGGACGCATACACATACACATCCTGGATTTGTGCACACGGGGCCAAAGATGAGACAGGTCTTGTCTTTATATCTTAAGAGAAGCTCATGAATAGACATGATGCACATGTCAGCAAAGGAGCGGGAACAAAGGCTTGAGTTGATGAGGCAAAGTTAACATGCAAGCATTTTAGCGACAGGGCATGACTACGCAGCAGGCAGGCTGGGGAAAACAGAGCTGAAGAATAAAGAAAAGCCTGCACTCCTAACATAATTAATCTCAATGGGCTAAAGCTTTGATTATAAAGCACAGTCTGGATACTAGTAAGCACTTGTCAAGAATGGCAGGTTACATACATTAATAAAAAAAAATACCTAACTACTTATTGGATCCTATTTTCATCAAGTGATTGTCCATTTAAACTTAATGCATATCCTCCAATTTAACATAAAACTCCCATTGTATCGTTTTAATTGATGTGCAGCTGCCTCGGCCCTGATTTGTCTAAAGTCAGTATTGTACTGACCTCTGCTGGTCGTGTGCTACAATAGGTGCAATCAAGGTGCATGGACTTAGGGAAGCAAACTGAAAAGATGTCTGCAATAACAACTTTATTGTTATTAGATCAACACGTTTTTTTATAGCATCTATCAGGGCCTGTTAGAAGTACAAAGCAAGAGACATTTACGTAGAATATGATATGGAAGTTGGCACAAATGCAAGGGGCGTGTCTCGTAATTGACACGGGTGATAAAGGTAAAACAAATACAGGTGAGGGGTGAGGCCCCAGATGTCTGACAATTCAATGTACTTTAATCAGACCAAATAACGACATCAACCTTTCAACAGGTAGGTACGATTGCAATAAAAGCAGAAAATGAAAAACATTTAAAAAGGTGAAAGCAATATTATCTAAAATGTAAAAAGGTATAGTACTGAACCATAATTAAAAGTTAAAATAAAAAATATCTAATGCCTCCTATAAAAATTCAGTAAGAGGAAACTACTCATTCATGCCCCCTTGATCACTTGCCAATGAACAAAAGTGATGACATTTGTTCATCGTTCGTTGAGAAATTGATTTCTCCCTTAAATATGTTGTTTTAAATAGTCATGTAGAAATGACATTCTTGGTTTTGCAGGTAATAAAATCTTTCATATTAATAACTTTTTTTCACCAGATGAGTGAAAGCCTTTGGGTTTTTTGCGTATTGACAGTTTATACAGGTTTCCCACTTAAAGTTGGCTCTAATAGAATGAATTTTTTAGCTCACTGGTTTCAGAATGGTCACATGCTATGTCACCTCACTTAAATATCTCCTATATTTCTTCCCCTTTTGAAGTTATCATAAGTGGCTCTTTAAAAGTGTCTTGGGTTTAAGTCACTTCATCAAATGTGCCTTTTGAATGATGTCTTTGATGTTCTTTGTAGTGAATGTAGTGCAGTAAACAAGATCTGGTTTAGAGTTAGAGGGTTAGAGGGTCAGGTAAGTTTCCTGTTTGCATGTTCATCTGGGTTATCACATAGTCTTTTTATTCTAAGTAGACCTACAGCTAAACATTTCTTAAGAGAATGAAAAATACTGTATAACAGTTCTTAGCATGAAGGAGTGTTTTAAAATCTGTGGATTTTGTTTAAAGGGAGAAACAGATGGTTTCATCTTTATAAAAAAAACATGTACAACCATTCATCCCCTTATCCCAGCTGTTCTTGGGTAAGAGGTGGAGTTTACCATGGATAGATCTACAGTCTATCTCAGAGCCAGCACAGTGAGACGTACACAGACAAACAACCATTCACACTCACATTCACACCTACGGGGAAGACAGTTTATTCCTCTGGTATAATATAAATACTCAGTTTTAACATATTATAAATGCCAGAAATCCAGTTGTTGTATCACACATGCTGATATCACTCCGTAGGGTAGAAAGTGTACAAAAGATAATGATTCCCTGCATCACATGATAAGTTTATCATGGAAGAAGCAATAACAGAGCATCACAGTAATTACTAAAATAAAAGAATGACTGTAGCTTGACTGACTAATTTATTATTACATACTTAAAAAAAAAAACGAGCAAGCCATGACTTGCACAAGATGGAAGTGTAATCAACACAGATTACAAGAAAGGCTTTGGTTGTTGGTACTCATCCAATATTATCTCATTAAGCTGCTAAAGACACCAGCTTGTAGCATAAAACAGAACAAAAGATTAGCAATATAGCATTAAAATAGTACATTTTCACTTCGATTTACCATTTGATAATATGCCTTTGTCATCATGCTCACACTGAAAACAATACAAGTGGCAGCGGGACAACTGTCTAAGTGCCTGAAGTGTCCACAGCCATGTCAGTGTTAAATAATGATTCGCCTTGAGCTGAACGATAATGGCAGCATGGCATCATCACAGATACATGTGTGGTAAAAACACAAACTGTGCTAACATGCTGGTGGTTAACAGCTTGTTTTTCATATTTACCATTTCGATTTGTGTGGAAGTGTGTTTGCTAATTAGCAGTGAACACGATTAGTAAAAAAGATTAGTTCCAGCTGCTGAGGGGACATCAGTAGTTTTACCAAGTCGATTTATAAATTAACTACATTATTTATATGACAACTAAAATTTAAAAAAATTGTTTATTTTTTTCTAATATTCCTGAATAACAATCCCTGCATTTATGACGCACTACTCTGTGGACTTTGTGCTTTTTCGTTTTGTTTCGTTTTTCGACAACAACATATACTTTACAGAAAGCCAGTCCTAAAGGGAATCTGTTAAACCAGTAATTATTCAAATATCCTCACTTTACAACAGAAAAGTTATTAAATACAAAATACAATGACTCATTAGATTTTACTACAAGGCAGAACTTGATGGAAAATAAACATTTTGTACTTTCTATCCTAACAATGATGGGTCTTGCTGGAAAAGAAGAGAGTAAGGGAGATAACAGCTGCCAGGAAAAAAGCGGACACAGCATTTCAAAGTAACAGCATGCGGTTCAAGTCCAAGTTTTTGTTGCTTTGTTCATAATGGCCATCTGTATTTGGAATACATGCAAATTAAGGGTAATTAATTTCCATTGTAAAAGATACAAAGTAACCTCAAAACTCAGATTAAATATTAACTATTACCATTAATGTGGGTGTGCTCCCAGATGGGCTCTGGCGGAGGCAAAGGTGTATCTTTATCTGATGGAAATTTTCTATAAATCCTGTCACGAGGCCAGTAAATTTCCAGTAGTGGGTCTGTTTTTACTGAACTGACAATGCTGAACTCTGTGGCACTGAACTTCATGGTGCTGCTCTCAGCAATGGGAGCAGCAGTGGTTGAGAGGTGAGTTTTATTCTTGCTGTAAAACGCCCTGATTGGTTTTGCAAACATTTATATAAACTCTTGATTTTGTACTTTGTAGCATCTAAAGTATAAAGAAATAAGTAGCAAAAACTAAAATATTGTAATGCTCCACTAGAAGAAATGTTTATATTTTATATTTTATTAAATTAGGTAATAGTAAATACGTTCATAATGCCAAATTACATTACTATATTCTTTATTAATGAAATTATTACAGTAGTCAAATCTTTGATTAGATGATTGATTTTAATTGCAAATTGCAAAATATTGTCGTAAAATAAACTTGTTATAACCTGACAAACATTAAAAGCACAGGTGTTACAGCCAGAGGGTTAATAGGATGATAAACTTTGATTATTGCTTGAGAAATCCTATATATTTCTTTATTGTCTTATTAATCTGATATATAAAGAGGATTAGAATGACATGAATGGGGTAGGGTTGTAAATAAGGCTTCAGCCTACTACCTCTCAGTGTCATTTGAGAGGACATCAATTATTATATATTAGAGCACTGACTGTAGATTGTGAAAGATGCAATGATATGTATGATGAATGGTCATTTAATTGTAAAGACACAAATTGTATGATTTCTCATGTATCTCATATTTGCGGTGTGTGCAAATATATGTGTGTGTGTGTGTGTGTGTGTGTGTGTGTGTTTGCTTGCAGTAAAGTGGAATACGATTACTACAAATACCATCCCATGCCAGAGGTGAGAAAGCTTGATAATTGTTCTCACACATTAATTTAGCAGACCAATGCACCAAGATGTGCACAGATACGCAAACACTCTAATGTGTAAAATGCTCTGCAGATCACCAACTGGATGGCTCAGCTAGTGAAGGAGCACCCTGATGTTGTGAGCATTCTGAACTATGGCCAGACATATGAGAACAGGAATATTAGCTTGCTCAAGGTAATCCAAACTAATAAGTGTGTATTTCTAAACAGAAATACCTGCAAATACCTGCAGGATATTCAAGAGTATCATTATTAATATCATTATCAATATTTTATGTATGTTTGACTCCCAGATTGGTCTAAATACTGGAGAGAAAAAGAAAGCTGTCTGGATGGACTGTGGGATACATGCTAGGGAATGGATCGCCCCGGCCTTCTGTCAGTATTTTGTTGCACAGGTACGAGACAGGTACTCATTTAAGGACTAGTATTTGTCCTTTATATCCGTCAACACCAATTTGGTATTACCGAAAACATTATATCCGCAAATACCAACGTGATCCTTTTTTGCTTGCTTTCTCCAATCAGATCTTGCAAACATACAAAATAGACCCCAAAATGGAAGAAATGATGAAGAACATAGACTTCTATGTCACTCCTGTGCTCAACATGGACGGCTACATCCACTCCTGGAAAAACAGCTCAGTAAGTGGTTTTATTTATTGAATTGCTCCCGTGCTTTAGCTCCAAGCTCTAAAACCACAGATGAAGAGGAAATAAGAGAATGATAGTTAAGTTCCAATAAGCTACAATTTAATCAGTGAAGAAATTGATGCTGGACATGCCCCAAGTACTACATCATCTAATTTTCAAACTAAATTAAATGGAAAAAATGATGTTAATCAGCAAAGCAAGGCAGCATTAAGTCTGTACAGAACAGTCAAGTGGCCATTTTATTTATTACTAATTTGATAGAATGATGAGCCAGCTGATTTACCTGACTGACCACTGTGCCCTGTTTAGACACGACTGTGGAGGAAAAACATGTCACCGGGACCTTCAGGCTGCGACTGTTACGGCACAGATCTCAACCGCAACTTCGATGCCAACTGGGGCTGTGAGTGTCGTGGCAGCTCTCATCAGCACTTTGCTTTACGAGCAACAGATCAGTTCAGCAGTCCAACTTAGCGCAGATATTTAACTGACTTTTCCCTAGATGCAAGGGCTGTAACATAATGTTTTAAAGGATTACCCCTGTGATTTATGTATAATGTGATTTATAATGAAAAGCCTTAATCCTACACTTTCCACAATACAACTCTTTCATAAAAGGAGACATATTATGCTTTTCATGATCTGATGTAATATGCAATATATTTAAGATAGGTCAACTTGCTAACCGAAGAGGACAACTACAACTATACTTGATTTAAAATTTCTTCTTTTGGCTGTATTCACAGCAATCGGTGTATCATATAACTGTTGCTCATCCATCTTCTGTGGGCACAAAGCTGTTTCTGAGCCCGAGACCCAGGCTGTGACTGACTTTGTAGGCCGCCAGAAGGACGACTTCCTGTGTTTCCTCACCATCCACTCCTACGGCCAGCTGCTCCTGCTTCCCTATGGACACCCCAATTTCACTGCCTCCAACTACGATGAGCTGGTATTTACATCTCCAAACATGTCTAAGAATGAACATGCCCGAATAATATTTCACCTAATATCACTTAACAATTAAGCACAAACAGTGTTTATACTTTTTCATAGCCTGATTATGATTATCATTGCATGTTTCTACATTAATAAAAAGAACTGACTGCATATTGCCATACGAACCGAGCATATTCAAATCATAAAATGCAGTAAATGAAACAATCTGTGAAAAACACTCCGTTACACGCAAATATTGATTTATTTCAAGGTTTTGGATTTAATATTGTTTGGTGGACATACAATACAGTTGGCTGGTGCATAGAAAAATGCATTAGGACTTCACACAGTGAATACAAATCACACAGAACAGATGTCATTAAGACACTCAGCATCTGAGAGCAGTCAATCCTCATCTGCCAAAACTGAGCAGAACAGAGAAAGCTGTGAAACACTGATAGTGGAAAACAAGGGGCTGGATGTTGTTAGCAGGGAGGCAGCGGCAGGTAATAACCCACTGAAGAGAATTAGGCATTCAAACTACACCGTCGTTCTCGTGCTCGGCAGGATACAGAGTCACATTAGACTTTCAGGGATGGTATGAGAAAGTCTTCAATTACAGTATGATTCCCAAACGAATGAACCTGGCTCAGGATTAATTTGAGAACACCAAGACTCTAAATCCAAAGCAAGAACATCCTGTCGGGTCGTCTTGATTAGTAAATTTCTACATATATGTACAGTACTACAAATATCTAGTTCTGACTGGGTGATTATCATTAATACAGATGCGTCACACCTAATTTTAAAGTGATGATTTGTGACATCCAAAGTGTGATTTCCTGAACAGAACATTGCTGGTCGGTGTAGGGGTTTCAACACAGCTAGATTATTTTCCTATAAAAGCATAAAACACCTGTACACAGAACAATGGGCTGCCTCTAATAGGTTTTTCTACAAGAAACTAAAACATTAGCAAAAGTCTTGAGTTTTTCTGTAAAGACAATGTTTGGATTGGCTATTTGGCCCTTTAATGAACTTGACAAAATGTCTACTTTCTCAGATGAAGGTGGGTTTGGCTGCAGCACAGGAAATTTGGAAGGCCCATGGGAAGAACTACACTGTAGGAACCTCACCAAATGTTTTGTGTAAGTAAACTCACAATGAAAATTTATGTGAGCGAAACTGCTAGTTATTGTGTCTGAGAAAGTAAAACTTGTGAATTCCATTTACAGATCCCAACTCTGGCTCGTCCAGAGACTGGGCTCGGCTGCAGGGCATCCCCTTCAGCTACACCTTTGAGCTGAGAGACAATGGGACATTTGGATTTGAGCTGCCGGAGGATCAGATCCAGCCGACCTGTGAAGAAGCCTACAGAGGAGCCTTGTACATCATCACATATGTACACGATAAGACCTTTAATGGTGCCGTGGCCACTGCTGCTGCAACCCTGTGGACCATGCTGTTAGCAACAGGTGTCACCTCCAGCATCACTCTCATGTGAGGTGGAACAAAAACTGTCCGAAACTCAACCAACTGCTATATGACATTGCTGGTCGTTTCCTATTTATGGCACTAACATTAAATTAAGACTTTTTCCAGCTAGACTAAAATGACTACATGAATGAAAAATTCAAGATTCATCCAGATGATGTCATCTAAAAGAGTTTTTTCAGTGTTCTGTGTATTTAAGTCATGGAGTTTCCAAGATTGTCCTTACTTGAGGTAGAATGATTTTATGTTCATAAACTGTGATAAATAGTGTATAGTTATTATAGTTTATGATAAATATATATTACCCCATATTTGGTCAGTAAGCAATACTGCATTTTTAGTTAAAATATTATTAATATTGTCTTGAAAGATATTTTCAATTTTCACTTTCCACAAATGTCATATACAAGAAATAGTTGTTGCTTTGGACTATTTGTTTTCATCAGTTAATATCATGACATAATCCCGGCGACTTGAAGAATTTTCTTGTAAAGAATCAAATAATAAAATATTAAATATTTCTCGTGTTTATTTATCAACCCTTTGTGATGCCAATTTGTTAACCTAATCTAAATAACATTTTATACAAGCTTAAAATCTGGATAAAATCACAACGGACTAATCCATCAGTCCAAAAAGATCCAGTCCCCTGTGAACCTGAACGGTATAAGCAGTTACAGATAATGAATGTAATCACAGTATTTAAAATAACAGAACAACAAAGTGTATTGTAAACCAATCAATTATGTAATCCAATAGTTTTTAAAAGGTACCTTGTCCTTTGGGAAAGAGGAACCTTTCTCTTGATGTAACAGGCTGGTTTTTAAGGTTGAGTTTTGATATCTGTGTCTTTCTTGAATGGCTGAAAGCCTTGTTGCCTCAAACTAGCCAAGGAAAAGAAGAGCTGCTCCTCAGGTGGAAGTTGATCCCAGTGTGTCCATGTCCAAGCTGGGAGGGAGAGAACCACACAATGAACAGCTTAGATAAGTAGGTAGGTGATAGAAATTATTCAGAACGTGCTGTGCAACAGCCCTTCACATACCCTCATTCTTCTCCGGTTCTAGGTTCTCTGGCTCTCCTGACTGCTTCCTGTCCAGTTCTCCTTGCATGATTATGGTGACATAGTGGTACCGCTCCTCTACTCTGATGCTGTTCAGCACTGATGCAAAGTGGACATTCACCAAATGCACCCCTGCTTCCTCCAGCACTTCCCTCTGAGCACACTGCTCCCATGTCTCTCTTTCAATGATACAGAACCAGTGTCATTCACCATTTCAAGATGGGTCACATATTTGTTTGTTTATATACTTTAATATTTCTTTGTATTTCATCAATATCTTATCACTTATCGCTTTTATAGATTTTAAATGTGCTCTAAAAATAACTTTGACTTACTAATTTGAGGAACTTACAGTAAATAAGACTGCCTCTTGAATTACTCAATCAATCATTGGCTTACAGTTATGGATTTTAAAAACAATATTTGCCCCCGCGCTAATACTGTACACCAAACTGCATTCAGAAAAACACAAATTCGCATTTGTAAACACTTACGTTACATGTACTTTTAAAAACGCAAATTCATAACATGTCTCAATATTTGATGACTACTGCGGGAAAATCCGGTACTTTATTAACTATAATAAATGTATCGTATTACAATTTCCATTTAAATGAGAGAAAAACATCTCAGTGTAAGAGAAGTTTTATGAAGCCAACTTGCACAATAACCTATTTTTGCCTAATGTGAAGTCCACTGAAAGACAATAATAAACTGGATGCGTCGCGTACTTTCGCTGCCGACAATTAAATTTGTTATCGACCTACCCAAACTCCAAATGACCACCGGGGAGCTGGTACATCCCTTTGCCCACTGCAGTCTTCCGTTTTCCCAGGAGGACACAGCCGGGGTGGGCCGAGTCTGTAACCAAGACCCCGACCCCGACTCCTGGACGTTGAACAGTTTTATTTGACATCTGGATCAATGTAAAAAAAAACGACTTAGGAATTTAATCAAGTTAGCATAGGAGGCTAACGTTAGCATAACCTCCAGCGCTGATGGATACACGGTAGGTGCAAGATGTTTCACTTGCGCGTACTTCCGCATTCGCTTTAGACCTCGTTATTATTTTGACACATAAACGCGGAAACCTACTTCTGCTTGTGTGTCTGCTGGTCTGAGACACTTGTGCCCTCTGGTGTCTGGATGGACACTACACTGTTCACGTCATGCACACTTATGCTCAGTGTACTTGTGTCTTGTAATGTTGTATGTGAGCCACTTTGATGAAATATTTTAGTTTATTTATCTGATATTTACACTATAATATCTAGGTTTCTCATAAATTACTATTCAAGGAACTTTTTTCTGCTTGAACCTCTTGTTACATTACAGATGTACCAACAAAGAAATATTTGTCCCTTTAAATTTCTCAGATGGTTTCATGTAAAGGAGAACCAGTGAGTTAAAATTAACTACAATAAAATACATCAAATTGCTAAAAGACCTAAATTCTACTTTTGCATTAATGTGTCAGTATTACAAATGTAATATTAAGTACATATAAAGTACTTTTTGTTACTAATAATCTGTACGTTTACTGACACTGAATTGTCAGTAATTGGAAATTCTGAATTGGAAATTCAGTGTTTGTACATTGTGGTATTGGTTTGCTCTCTTCCACCACTTATCTGCCGAAATGATTTAATGATTGGCCCATTTACACCTATACTCTTGTGGCATTTTTCAGTTTTCCACCGACACCCGTTTTCCTCGCTAAACCTGCCCAGTGGCTCTGGCCCCACCCAGCTTACCTCTCCCTGCTCTCACCTGAGAGACAGTATTTTACTGCTGTCAGCCGGGCTAAACCTACCTCTTTACATCTCTGGACTTTTCTCTTCTGCTGTATTTCTGCAAATTTGTAGAATTAGAGTTTTATACCTGATACCCATCTCTCTCTGTTTTCTCAGTTTCTTGTGTGAGCCACCATGAGTGGAAAACTGTGGACAGAGGAGCAGTTTAACTGCCCTGTGTGTCTGGATCTTCCTAATGATCCAGTTACCATCCCTTGTGGGCACAGCTATTGCATGGCCTGCATCAAGGATTACTGGACCAAGGATGACCCTAAAGGCATCTACAGCTGCCCACAGTGCCGGCAGACATTCTGCCCCAAGCCCTCCTTGTCCAGGAACACCATGCTGGCAGAGGCTGTGGAGCAGCTCCGGAAAGGGGCCCCCAAAACGGACGTACGTGAATCTATCCGTAGTGCCCGTGGGATCTCCTCTTCATCATCTCGATCCAAAGGGAAGCTGTCCTCCTCAACAGTACTGTGTGACATGTGCAAAGAAGACCAGCGAGCAGCAGTCAAGAGCTGTCTGATGTGCATGAGCTCCTACTGTGAAGCCCATCTAAAGCCACACCAGACCCAGAAGGGCATGAAGGAGCATGAGCTCATCCCACCCACGGGCAATCTGGCTGAGAAGATCTGCACCCAGCACAAATACCTGCAGGAGTTCTTCTGTCGCCAGTGTAAGGTGTTCATCTGCTGGCTCTGCACCAGCAATCAGCACAAGGGCCACGAGTCTGTGTCCGCCAAGGCCGAGCGCTTGGAGAAACAGGTAGGCAAGAATGGATGCTGGTGGGGCCTTCGAACTGTTACCAGAGTGTGTCGAACTGTTCACTGTTGAACCACACGATGTAAGACAAGGAAGGTCTGCTTTGAATAATCTGCCATTCGTCACAATGAAATCATTGTCTGATTGTAGAAAGAAAAATAAAATTTGTCATCTTATTTCTGACTTGTTTCTCTTAGCATTGTCTTTATCTGCCATTACTGCTTCTTTTGTGTATGACAGTGTATCCAGCCAGGCTGAGGGCATTCCTAACAACATTCCTGTCCATTCATAACATGTCACCTTCCCACGTTGCCTCTTCCTTTTCCCCCATCGGCTGTTTCTTTCTTTGTCTCTGAGTGCAAGGTTGATGTGATGTCATGTATTCATGTATCCGTCTGTAGAAAGTGCTGTCAGATCTGCAGGCGGAGAATCAGCAGAGACTGAAAACCAGGGAGCAGGAACTGAAAGACATGAGGAAGACGATGGAGGGACTAAAGGTTGGTCAGCAGTTTTGTTTTTCAGCTTTGTTCTGGTAAACTTGAACTTTCTGAAACAGAAAACCACATTTCTTATAAAATCAATACTTCTATTCCTGAGACACGATCTCCTCATCATCTTCTTCCTTACATGTTCAGCATTCTTCAGACAGGGTGCACGACGACACCGAGCAGATGCTGTTGGAGCTGCAGCACTCGGTGGAGCGTCTGCAGGAGCTGCTAGAGGAGGCTCTGGACCACGCCACCCTGGAGAAAATGGGCCAGGCCCAAGAGGTGGTCGACAGCCTGGAGGCTGAGATCAAGGTGCTGAAGAAGAGGGACACAGAGATGAAGGACCTTGTCAACTGCGAGGACCACATCCACTACCTGCAGGTAGGCTATGGGGCAGATGTGGTAATGGAAGGTTGGGATTTAAATAAGCACCTCATGAGGATCTAAGACACAACAAAAATGTGAAAAAGTGGGAACACAAAACTCGACTAGAAAAGCTGTACATTTTGAGTTTCCTCTAAAAGTCATACTTTCTTTCAGACATATGAGTCCATGTGTACTCCCCTTGAATCAGGGGACCTGCCCACTGTGGTGTCCAATCCAGAAGCTTCCTTTGACGCTGTAGGAGACATTATTCTGGCCCTCAGGGAACGAGTGGAGGACCTGTGCAACCAGGAGCTGGGCAAGATTACCAAACAAGGTCTGTTAGAAATGCACTTTGACATTTTCAGACCCTATTTCCTTTTTCGGTCTTATTTGTTTTTTCATTTTATTGTCTGTTCTTCCTTCCAGTCAATGACACGACACTGTTTACTTTAAAAGGCTGTAAGTTCTCAACATGTTTCTGATTCATATGAGCACATTAATAGCTGTAGCAGTGTTGGCACTTTTGATTAACTGTGGTGTCTTCTTGTCCTATGCAGCCAACCGGAGCACAGGACAGAAAGGAGGGTTTCTTAAATGTGAGAATATATTAAAGAACTTTATTTTTCAGCACACTAAAACACACTTTCAACACATTACTTTAAAATAGTGATTTCCTTTTTTTCTACTAGTGTTTTCTGGTCTGGGTTCCCACAATATGATCAGCCGTTCACCAGGTATGTTTGACGTTTTACTACATCAATACCGTCAACGATTGCTCTCGTATTCTGTACACATAGTCAATAAATGCATAATTTATTTTCATGTCTTGCAGTTTCACCACCAATTATCTCAAGTGGAGCACGGAGTACAGACAGGCGAGGACTTGGTACTGCACCCTGACTCTTTATACTACGCATACTGTATGTAATAACAAAAGAAGTCATTAAATACATATACATAAACGCTCAGATTCTTTTATGCAGGTAGAGGCATCAAAAGCCAAGATGTAAGGAGCAGAGACACGCCACAAGGTGAGACTGTGTGTGCTGCTAAAAGGAAAATTACCCTCAGACCTGCAGCAAAAGTCATAACATGGATGGAGCAGTAAAATAATTTGTGAAAATGTGTAAAAATTGCACTTCCTTCTTGTTGTAGAGAGAGGAAACATGAGCTCCTCCAGACTGCGAGAAAGACAGAGGAGAGAGGAACAAGAGAGAGGCAGGTTCTTCAGAGGACTGGCAACAAGTTGCAATAACTCCAACTTTGAAAAAAAGACCTCCTGACAATTTATACCACAATGATAATATGTATATTAAATTAAGATGTAATAATGACATCATCAGGGTTATCTCAGCTTGGTCGTAAGTGCAAACTCAAGCTGTTTGGTAGATGCATGTAATTAGCAGGTAGGCTGTGCCAGAAAGCTTATCACGGAGCAGATGTGGTAATGGAAGGTTGAAATTTAAATCAGCTCCTCATGAGGACAAGAAAAATGGGAAAAAGTGAATGCGAAAGGGATGGGATCTTGTTCAGGAATGGGAAAGTTTGTTTTTTCCAGAACTTTGTCATATTTTGTCATGTCGTGTTATTAATGGTCTCGGATCAAAACCCAACCTTGATCTTACATGTCTTCCAAAACAGCAAGGGAGACCAATAACCGACCCAGCCCAACTCCCAGTCGTAGAGAGTCCCAATCCCTATCGAGCAGGACCAATCAGGACCAGGCACCCAGCCCAACTCCCATTTCAAGAGAGCCCAAAAACCTCTGGAGCAGGTCCAGTAAGAGCCACGCTGCCCCTGCTGCAGATAAGACCCCAACTCCAATCCAAACTAATCCGGCTCCTGCTCCTGCATCAAGTGGAGGTACAGTTCAGTCCCTACATTTAGATAAAAGCAAAAATTAGAATCATTGTCATTTGCTCCCACCAACTTGATAAACCTGTATAATGCAGCAAACTAATACTCATGCAGCAGTGTAACATGTTCATCCATCCTCCATCCTTATGCTCTGTCAGGCTTCAACCGCATGGCATCAATTACCAGCCTCTTTCGCTCCCGTCGCCATGGCACCACCAAGGCCACACCAGCTACCATGACCAGTAGCACACCATCAGCAGGAGGAAACCAATGTAAGGCCTGACTCCATCTCTGTATTGTCCTTTAATAGAAATAATTGTGACTAGGCACGTCACACAGGAAGCTTGAAATTAAATAATTATTGTCTTGAAACAACTTATGTAGCTCAAAAGTGCAAAATGTAGATTATATTATGTTCTGTCTAAATGTGCTACTCTGGCTACTCAACAGGGGGAATGGTTGCTCTGCCCGAAACACCAACAGAAGGTAAGATGAGTAAAGGCAATGTCTGTCTAGGATATTTAGTCCTCGTGTGTGTTTCACAAGTGTATTAAATACCACTTTGGGATTTGACAGTTGATCCCAGTCTCTTCTTGGACTCACCCACCTCCAACCCCGTGAATAACGTCCCTGCTTTCCCTGGATGTGAGTTATTTCAGCTTAAGACAAATTTGAAAACTATGCCAAATAAAATAAGGCTGGAAAATGTTCTTCTTTGTGCATGAAGTGACATATCGTTTGATTCATTTCCAGTGAGAGAAATCAACATTGATAGCATCCAGGCTCCAGAGCCGAGGACCAGAGAGGAGTTCCTGGAGTGTAAGCCTCAATGTGTTCACTACAAAATAAAATTTGAGATATTAAATGAGTTAAAGTGCTGAATAGATTAAGCACTGAATAACAACTGCGTCTGCAGCAAAAGTTGATTACAATGATCTGTATATTCCAGAGGAAATGAAAAAAGTAATCATCAGGATTAGTATTCTGTGTCACACCATCTCCAGTAACTGAAGTTTCATTTAGTAGCACTTGTCCAGCAGTTTTAACCAATTTTTTTTTCAAGGCCAAGATTAAACTTAATTTTCAAGTGTATGCGGGTAAGTGGTCATTAAACCCTCTGTCTTCTAGACTCTGTGATCTTGACCCTTGACCCAAACTCGGCGCACCGACGGCTGGTTCTCTCTGAGAGCAACACCAAAGCAACCCTGCAGTCGGTGGCGCAGCCATACCCTGACACTCCCCAACGCTTTGACGGCTGGACCCAGGTGATGTGCCAGAGCCCACTGTACGCCGAGCGCTGCTACTGGGAGGTGGAGTGGAGA
Organism: Channa argus; assembly: GCF_033026475.1. Taxonomy (NCBI): domain Eukaryota; kingdom Metazoa; phylum Chordata; class Actinopteri; order Anabantiformes; family Channidae; genus Channa; species Channa argus. Next base: position 3,790,465 of record NC_090219.1, read on the forward strand.
GGCAGAGGCTCCTCTGTAGGTGTAGCTTACGGAGCACTGAGCAGGAAGGGCTCTGACGCCAGGTCGGGGCTGGGTTACAATGCTCAGTCCTGGACCCTGGAACTATCGGACACCTGCTGCTCAGCAATGCACGACAACGAGAAGAAGGACATACCAGTCACCTATTCCCCACGGGTGGGCATCTACCTGGATCTGTCCATGGGAAGGCTGGTGTTCTACAGCGTGGCAGAGAACATGACGCACCTACACACCTTCCGTGCTAACTTCACCCAGCCCCTTTACCCTGCCTTTGGGGTGGGGAGTGGAGTCGGGGTGGGTCTGGACTTCGCCCTTGGACAGTTCAGTTCCAGTTCTGACAGCATTAAGATCTGTCCAATGTAAAGATGTAGGCCGGAAGGTTTAGTGAGTGGATATTAATGCTGCTAATAGCTGACATCAGAGTTTAGTGCAGCTTGAAAGTGTTCATGCTGATCAAACTTTATCAAAACTGTTAGGAAACAATGACTGAAGGTTTTTGGAAAGTTTCTTTAATAAGAAGAAGCTTCTTTTATAATATTTTATATGTAAAGAACTATTGTATGGATCACCAAATTTAATCCAGACCTTTAAGGACTCTATGGATCAGTTCTAATGGATTTTGGTGATCATCTCATCTTCCATTAAGTTGAAATGTTGTTTTTCCATTACTTTGGTTCAGTGTAGGAGTGAGTGTATTGTCATTTGCTGTTACAAAATGAATGATTCAAAAAGTATCATCAGAAACTTTGCTTAAAGTATCATAAGTATCTGCATATACATTATCCAGATTGGAACCTTACAGTGTACCTTGATGATATTTTTCATGGTGTTGGACATAAATTATTTTGGGTTTTTCTTTGCACAAGCAAAAAAAACGTTGGGACAGGTGTTCCATATTAAATAAATGCATATTACTCGAATATTATTAATTCTGTGGAAAGTGGTTAAACTACACATATTTTTTAAAACTGGTTAGGTTTAGGTAGTTAGACCCGCACACCCATGATCTAAACACAGATGTTTCCATCCTAATTAAGAATATTAGTTCAAGTTGATTGTGCAGAGCTCTTAGCATTGCTACAGACTCGGTCATGCTTCACAAAACAGTTCAGTTTTTACTTCTACTTCCCACAGTCACAGACTGGAAACGTGTCAGAAAGCATGAATCATAATATGTACAACAGGGAAGTGGAGGGAATATCTCAGAGGCTCAAACTGAAAAAGTAGTTTGAACAGTACAAAGGTATTTAGGTGGAGGATTGTTAAAAGTACAAACATATCACAGTTTGTTGTGGAGATTACTGACAAACACATCTATGTCCAGTAGTTAAGAATGGTGATGTTCAGACTGAACCAAAGTTCAATGCATCGTAAGGCGTTGGCTTTATGGCAACCACAATTCCGTGTCTAACTCTAGGCTGGGGCAAATAGAGGGGGGGGGTGTTTGACTTTCTTGTGATGTATTTGCTACTGTTTTATGCATGTTAATATAAATTCAAATGCATTTAGTTTTACTGACCAAATATCATTATTTATTAAAACGGGTTGATAGCCTGTCTGAATAATTTGGGAAAAGGGCAGTGGCTTGAGCCTCCAGAGACCCTTCTCTGCATGTGGCTAATGTACTGTACACTTATCACACTCATGAAATAAAAGCCTTTTTTCTGTGTGACATCATTCAAAATTGACATTTTTGGTTAGGATTTGCAGCATGTTTTTCGTCTTAAGTTATGAGTGATGATAATTGTGAGTCAGTAGTTTCGTTTCCAATGCTTTATTTAAAAAAAAAGAAACAAGAAAAAAAAAAAACAAAAACAGAGGCATCTGAATAATAACCATAAGTAATTTACAGAGGATAATAATCTTAGAGGTGGGACATGAAGAGGGCATTTTATTTTAGCTTAACCCTCTCCTTTACAGGAAAAACTGGGTATGTCAACTAACCTAAGGATATGAGCAGTGTGCCCTACTTTCCTTTTCTTTCCAGTCTTAAAAACATATAGCTGATTAGCAAAAAAAAAATGCTTCACATACATAAGAGTAAGCCAGAGTACTTAATTTCTCAAAATAAGAATTACACATTTGGCTTTATTTGATTCCCTTCTGTTGGCCTCATTTTGACACAGATTTAAAAAAAAAAACTAGATATATTTAAATATGACAAAATGTTTGCAGACACTGATACAACAGGCACACATTATGCTATATTTTTTTCATTAAAATGTTAGAATCTATATATTTCAACAGTTATGTCAGTAAAACAAAGGTTAAAAAAGTAAAAGTGCAGTAACCAAGTGGGATGGACAAAAAGAACAGCAGCAACAAGGGTAGAGTGATCACAGGGGTCAAATAGGAGCTCTAAGTTTCCATATACAATAGCTAAACATAAAATATTATAAAGTAGGACGCAGAATGAACTTAAGTTAACCTATAGGAAAAGCCCCACCCGGTGTTACCTTCAGTTACCTTACCTAATCCTGAGACACATTTTAAAACACAGAAAACAATAAACCTGGATGTGGTATACAACTAAGATAATGTGTCTGTGGTTTTTCCTCTCTAAACAGACTGAACCTGAACATCCCATGTCTGTGGACTTTGGGGGGAAACCTGAGTACCAGGGTTCAAATCCAAACCTTCTTGTTGTGCTGCAACAATGCGAATCACTGTGCCAAAAACAAATTATAAAATTTCACTTAAGCCCGAGGAAGTGACGATCTGCTTCTGACACAACGCTGATCCTCAAAATTACCACACTTATTAAGTGCAACACACACAAACATGGCTTCAAAGGAACAGAAATCCAAGTAGTGCTGGCTTCTACTTAAGGCTTCATACCAATACCCCCCACCCCCCACCCCCCACGCGCACGCACACACACACACACACACACACACACACACCACGTACACCTGAAGATAAAGGCAGACCCCCCCAGTGTCTGAGTGGGTTCTGACCTCGCCTTCAGCTGACCCCCACCCATCTGCTGACAGGTGCATGCTAAGACCTGTAGGCAAAGTTGGTTGATGTTTCATGCAGGTGCTTGCAACATTAATACTAATACTGGCATGTTGGCTGGCAGTACAGTTAGACCAGCTAGCACTTCAAATTGTCTCCTCCTCCTTCAAGTAATAAAAGCATTTTGAACCTCTTCTGATTATACTGGTTTTTATGTGACATAAATCTCCTACGACCTTTACCTGTGGTATGGGCATGGGTGGCCAGCATTATACCGTTTTATTAAAGACTAAAGCCCTTGGAATAAATAGGCTCTGGATGCTCAGTTTTCTTCCCCGACCTTCTATCTTTGTCTTCTGACCACACTTTCCCTTCCTTTCATTCATTTAGTCAAACACTTACTTTCTTTATCCACTTCCACAAACCTTCATCTACTTGCATCTTTCTCCATCATTTCTACCTGTGCAGGAATATCCAGAGCTTTAAAAGGAAAACTACAGAACCTAATTCATATATGCAACTACAAAGGTACAGAAAGCTGAATAACACATTCAGAGGCTTAGTAACTAGTATCATGGCAAACATCTATACTCACAGACATTGCAGAATCGCTAAAAACAGTCAGTTTAGTTAAATTGTGCTTTAAATTAAGCGATTAAAAGGAGGGAAGTTTCTGAGTAATGATGCCCTAACTTCTTTATTCCAAAAGGCAGAAAGGAGGACAGATAATGAAGGTGTAAAGGAGAATGTCCATGTTCGGGTGTGTCCTCTCCTGCTTCACCCTCCTCTTCAGCGTTTGGCTGAACTTGAGAAGGCATGGGACACTGAGGCAACATGTCGGTGCCGCTCCTTAAGGTTTCCCCACAGTGGAGGAGGAAGAGCCAGGGAAGTGGGGTGAGTAGGAGGTGTAGGATTACCCCCTGACTTTCCCACTCGGGCACCAATCATGGCTGGGAGGCTCTGGTTGCGCCGTAGGCCATCCAACAGGCTCCCTCCACCTGCCGACACAAAAGTAGCAGAATCCTGTCGAGGTACTGAGGCATCAGACTCTGAAGCACGGAGCACTTTATTGAATCCCAGCTGCCGCAGCCGCTCTACCAGGCCGACGTTGGCTGTGTTGGACCTGGTTCGGCCAGAGGAAGGGACAAGGTGTGAGATTTCCTGGGAGGGGCTGGATAAATCAGGGTGTGGGGCGCGGCCCAGATTTAATCCATAAACATCCTGGAGAAAAAGCTCTGCGGGGCGCGAGGCTAGAAAATTGTCAGCTGGGTGTTGCCGGGAGTCTGTAGGCACAGGGGAGGGAGCAGGTGAGTGGGAAGGGGAGTTAGGAGGAGTGCTTGGGAGAAGACGGAAGAGGGGTTGCCTCTGGGATGAAGAGGTGGAGTCAGTGGACACTTGTGCAGAAATGCCCTTTTCCAGGACCAGCTTGGCCAAACCACTGGTGGATGCAGGTGGGCGTCGAGGAGGGAAGGAGTCTCCCAGGCTCAGTCGACAGGGTGTTACAGGGGTACTGGGACCTGTCCTCATAGAGCTGGGTGTGTTGGCCAGGAGAGATGACTGGGAACTAAAAGACAAAAGTAGAAAACTTAATGTATGTTCATCTTCAACATTAATTTTTTACAGCCCTCTTTCCCACATTTCTAAAAGTAATTGTTTCAAATCTGATGTATGGTCTTTGTAGTATGTGATTTGTTATCTTTTCTTTTTTTAGTTCCTGTCATCCTCAACATAAAATGACAAACATTCTCTTTACTGAAGAAGAGGTACCTTGGGGTGACCTGGGTAATGTCACTGGGGTGCAAAATGCGGCAAGTTGTGAAGGTGTAGGTGGAGAAGGTGGAACTCTGACATTTCACTGGATTTTTGACTGAACACACACCAAGAGAGAATATATATATAAAAAACAAACAAACAGTCATTTACAGTGATCAACAGTGCGCAGTAATTTGTACAGTTTACAACACAATTGCTTCAATGTTTCAGCTGTTGTTTACCAGAGGGGGAGGCTGGAATTGATGTGCACATCTGACCAAATGAAGAAGCTCCTGGAATGGCCTGAGACGATAGGCTGGATGTCTCAGCTACAAGACAAGGTCTGGAGGTCAGACAAAGATCGGATCTGACAGAGGAGGAAGTGGCAGGTGTCCCGGGTGATGTCGGTAAGGTGGGGGATAGAGGCGGAATAGGCAGAAGTGACACTGAATGCTTTCTGTCTTTCCTCTCCTCTGGTGTTGATGAACAGCACACCTTGAAGGTAATCCCACCCTCCTCTTCTTCATCATCCTCTTCTTCTTTACTCTGCTCTGCTGCCCCTTTCTCCTGGAGAGCAAGCCTCCTGTGCTCTTCATCCTCCTCATCCTCTTCCATATCAGACAGGCGGTACACAGCCTCCTGAGCCAGTGGGCGGAAACCCTTAGTGACCACACCAGGGTGTGGGTCCAAAATGGTGGCCAGGTGGGGTTTGGCCAGCTGCTGCCAGTGGTGCAGCGTCAATGAGCCTGGAAAAGGTCAGTTTTAACTATGTCAAATACTGATGAGATTTTCCTCCAAACATAGTAGTGTTACAGTTACGCTGTGCTAACTCAAAAAACATGACACAAAACTTGGAGAAAGTCCACTCTGCTCCGTGCACTAACATAGCTTTGCTTCACTCTTTACAGCCCAGGTCATATTAGTTATCGACAAGCCCCATAAGAGTGGTGTATTTGTACATTTATACACATATACAAACACACACACTTTAGAAGACATTATTACATTAACAACAGGTATCTTGGGTCAAACTTTTATAGTTACACACAGCTGTTTTAGATGGCTGCTCAGCTTTAGCTAAATCACAGCCAGGCACTGTTGGACAGATATCTAAACACTTTACCTTCCATGGGTTTGACAATCTGAAGCTTCTCGGGCAGGAAGGTCTTAAAAACACTAGAGCTAAAGGAGAGCTCTGACAGGTTGGAGAAAGAAGAGAGCATGCTGCCCATTGGTGAGCTGCAGCCACTGCCTTCGCCGTCTCCCTCCGCCCCTGCCAGGGCCTGCAGCTTCTTCTCCCGCTCCACTTGAAAGAACTGGCGCTCAGACAGGAAGTTCTGCCTTCGTAGTGACAGGCGGTGAAGAGCTCGGGTGAGGTCGTTATCTCCTGGACACGCAGGCAGGCCAATTCGTACTTCCTCTCTGCGGGAACATTTTAGGAGCTGAAGGAGTGCACACTCTTAAACTGAAATTTAAGACAGAAAGCAAATATTTGGAACGTACCCCTGGGTGGAGTGAAAGGGCTGTGCAGTCATAACTAGAGAACTTTGTCCTGAGCCAGGGATTGGAGGGGTGGCAGACGCTGCTCGTGATGCATTGACGGAGCGAACTGCCTGAAACACTCTTTTCTGGAATACTCTGCAGAAAGAAAGTAGTCAAAAGTCAGAAAGTAAAAACACAAATGGACAATATATTGTCGGATACCAAACTAGAGTTTCTTAATAACAAATGTGTTTTGGGTGTAAATAGCAGTAGAAAAAGTAGTTTTTATTTTCAGACATTTCTGAAGTGATATTCAGGTTATTGACCTTTGGTCCTGAAAGGCAGTCTCTTCCTCTACACTCAGCTCTCTCCTCATGGTGCCCTCAATCTCTGCTGCCAGGGAGTCCTACACACGCACACGCACACACACACACACACACATAAATGTGCTGCGGATGTGGTGATCTGTTTACATTACTCCACCAGACGAAATTCATTTTTTCAAAGACCTCCACGTTACAACACAAGCACTGACACTTATCAGCCACAACATTTGTACCACCTGGTATTACTTTAAAAATATGACATGGTTCTCATAAAAATATTATAAACTAATAAATGCTGTCATAGAGGTTAACCAACTGTCAGCACATTAAGTGGTTAAAAACCTCCTCGACCTTTACAGCAATATCTGAATCTGAGATTGGTAATTCAACTAGCAAATATTTTAGCTTCGATATTCATTTAATCATACCTTCTTAACCCTGGGACAAACTAAGAGGTATCTCTAAATGAGATACCTGCTAGAAAGACAAACATGGAGAAACTGCAAATAAATAGTTATAGAATTTGTCTCAAGTTTGTTCCTTGGGACTGCACTGTATCCTTTTATCTGTGCTGCGACACAAATGGCAGTGTTTCTCTCACCATAGGGTAGAGGCCGTAAGAAAAGTGCCTTCGCATCCCGGCGGAGGGAGTGTTCTTACTGCGAAGTTCTTTGATCTCCTCCTGTGACTCATGGAGCATCTCGACACATTCAGCATTCCTCTCTGCCAACTCGTTCAGCTGCAGCACACACAGAAACACAAACAAGCAGTGGTTATTTAAATATTTTTCCTAAATGAAATGACAGCTATTTTAATTAGACATTTAATTTGTCAGTGTGACTAATAAATATATTTATAAACCTAACATGGGATTTAAACATTAACCAAATTTTTTATAAAAGATTAAGTAATTTTGTGTTTTTACCAATATTTAAATAATCTATTTATTAACATGGAATTAAATGAGTCATGATTTATTTGATAAATTCATTAAAATAAAAACCTGGAACCTACATGTTACATAAAATGGGCTAAAACATACATATAGAGTACAAACAATTTAAGTTACAAAACTGAAAAAATGAATTCAATTTTCTAGGACCAGTTTAAATAGAACTGGTCTAGGTCTAGCAATTCTTTTTGTGTTTGCATGGCACTGTACCTCTGCTGTGAGCTGTCTCTGAGCATCTTTGGAGGCCTGCAGGTGGATCCTCAGTTCCTCTTTCTCCAGAGCCAGCTGTGCAGAAACAAAGGCACATTTGCTGCACTGTTAAAATTGTTACGATTGAAAACAAAAAACAAAAAGTAATTTAAGCAGTATAGCTTTTTTTTGTTGTAATTCTTTATCACCTGGAATATTAAATATACTTGGCGTAATAAGCCTCTATGCTATAGCAAGACATTTTTCAGTTTAAGTATGGGGCAAAGAGTCCAACATCAATGCTAAAATTGAAATTTTAGTATTGAATAAAACTACTTCCTTATTAAATCAGATCATTCAGTGGCTTACTGACATGTCTTGTACATATTAAATATTTCCAGAAACCAAGATGCTCTCTGTCTTCAAATTAACCATTTTGATGAACTAATAGTTTAAATCCTAAAGTCATCCAAACAATCTCATATAATATCAAATCATTAAAATAAGAAGCTCCAAATGTGAGAATGTTAAAAAAAATTTAAAAAATTATAACATCATACACTGATTTATGCACATGATTCTATACAAAGTGCCATAAACAATTTTTTTTTAAATGAAGAAATCTAATAATCTGCTCTGTACCAGCTGCTCATCTCCTCACCTCCTTTACTCTGTGTTGCAGCTCCACTATTTGCGAGAGCAGCTGAGCAATTTCCTCCTGGTGTCTCAGCAGCGCCTCATTCTTATGGGACAGTTCGTCTGTCAGAGACACCATCTGGCTGTTTGACTCCCCTATGAGCCAAGACATAGAAATGCATTAATCGATAAAGTAAAAAAAAAAATAAATTTTTTTTTAAAAAAGTTAAAATTAACCATTTCCAAGCCAATGTGTGTGTATTTCACTCACGGAGTTCCTTGACACAGTCATTTACCAGCTGCTGCTCCTTCTCTTCATAGGTGATGGTGTCTCTCTTTAGCTGATGTGCCTGGAGTGCAGAAGAATCTGTCAGCAGTTTCCATATTACATAAAAAAAATAAAAAATTTACGGACTACTTATATTGTCAACACACCTCATAATTCTAACGGGACTTCTGTAATGGCTCAGTAACCATGGCAACTGAAAAGCTTACAAATATATCCATCTATATCAAATGTGACCGATACATGCAGCATTGCACACACTATGTTTTAGGTATAAATCTTTTTTTTTTTAAACTTAGATTAGGAGGAATTTAGGAAATCAGACCTGGTCAATGAGCTACAAAATGCAGTGTTTTTGGCAAAACCTACCGGTCATCTTTACTGATGTGATGATAATGACTTCCTAAAATTTGGTCTTAATTAAAAGTTTCTCGTTTATTTTATTTTTTATTTCAGTGATCATGGTCACTAAGTTAACTATCCCTGTATTCTGAAAACCTCATACCTCAGACCTAAGAGCCAGGTTCTCCTCTTCCAGCTCCTGCAGCTTGCTCTGGAGAGACTCCAGCTGGATGAGTGCAGCTGTGGCCGTCGTTCCCCCCAGAGGCTGAGGCTGCCGCAGGGGGGTGGACACACTGGAGTCAGTCTCGCTCTCTTCTGAGGCACTGGCCACCATCCGCAGCAACTCGTCTTTCTTACTGAGCTCATGTTGCAGCTGGTGAACCTGGCCAATGGAAAAAGTTTGGGGAAAGAGACTACTTTGTAGGGCAGTTTGAGTTCAATAGATTTCCTATTTCCCCAAAAAAGGATATTTTAAAGCAAAGCTCCATCTTGAAGTTGCTAATTTTTAGTTGTAAGGCACATTGTATTGTTTTCACTAAACATCAACAAACACAAATTCCTTTTGAAAAACAATTAGTACTGCACATTACTTGCATTCTAGCAAAGTTCATTAAAGTTGATCATTCACCAAATATTTTTTCTTATTACTTTTTTTTTCCATTGCAGTGAATGGAGCATGGTGTACCACAAGGATCTATTTTAGGGTCATCACTCTTGTACAGTCATGAGCAGATGCCAGTATCTACTGTATGTCAGATGTAGCTTAAATATATAGCTCTCTGCAAGCAGAGTTTCTCTCAGATTAAAAAAAATGGTAAAAAACCTTGATCTAATCAACAGAAGTGTTGTTATGGCATGCTATTAGGTGCTAAATCATGTGCTAAAATAGTTATTCTGCTGACCGGTTGAGAAAATTAATACACTGTGATCCTTGGGACTTTGATTTATTCAGAATTTTAATTGAAACACTCTAATTGACTTTATCATTAATAAAATAAATACCAGCATCAAGACAAAATAATATTTTGGGCCTTTACATGTACATACTCAAGCCCCTTTTTTCTGGTTATTAAAAAAAAAATACAAATAAATATTAGGAAACAAGCTTGTAAAAGAACATTTTTTAAAAAAGGTACCTGGTCAAGAGACTGTGCTAGCTGCTCCTCTAAGGCTTCGTTGCGTTCCTGAAGCAGGTGGTTTCTCTGCAGAAGTGACTGTCCGATCCGAGCTGCCAGCTCCAAGTCTCTGTCCCGCTGTCCAAAAATAGCACAAGACACATAGTTAGCTGATAAAAGGCTGTTTCAGAGTGGAAAACAAGCTATTGTACGTACGGGATAGCTTACCTCGGCCAACAGGTGAGTGACCACTTCAATGTCATTGTAGGTCTTGGTCATCTGCTCCACGCGATCAGCGCTGAGAACTAAACGGAGGAAATTTTAATTTTAGCAAACATATAAGCAAAATACCCCACCCCCAAACACACGATATAGAATGCACATTGTGACATGTTCATGCAAAATGTGCATTTTAAATTTAAAAAAAAAAAAAAAACACACCATATTTGTCTAAACTATGGACATACACTATAGCATGCTAACTACACTTCTGAACAAAATCTGACCACAAGCAACGCGAGCAGCCAATTTTCCAAATGTACAAGTAACATTAGCAGTCAGACTTTAACTAGTGACAAGTCTGTCGCTATAATAAAACTGATGCTATATTATTTGTGAGCCAGGCAATGTGGTTGCTAGTGGTCTGAATGTGACTAAACCAAATTATGCTTATACAGACATTAAAGATTCCACCCACACTCTCTATGGTGCTACAGTACTATTAGCTGTGTATAGTGGCAGACAGCATATCTACACTATGCAAATCTCTTGTTTGCTCTCGTCTACATGCAATAAGCAGAGAGGGCCTTCAGATTCAAGGTACAATATAGGTGTGAAGACACTGAAGGACTGAAGGCCCTCTCTCACTCTGGAGACAGAGCAGAACAGGCAGGTGGTGAGACATGAGGATACCTTTGGAGAGGCTCTGAGAGCCAGGGTGGGAAAAGGAGGAGGACTCCAAAGCAAAATATGCTAGTGAGAGAGAGAAAAGAAGGGAAAGTTCAAAAGTTGTAAAAGCAACCAGCCTGTTTTAAGGTGTACTGGACAAAGAAAAAGAAAGAGAAAGGAAAAGAACAGCTAGACAGTAATAAGAAGCAAATTGAAAGCTGAAGCCTCAATAAAACAACTTCATATAGAAGCATTAGTTGGTTGAGATTTAGAGAGTCTACACATCAATTAGTTCGGTCCGCTTTTAGCACCTGAGTTGGTCTCAGCAGCTCTGCACCGCTCCCTCTTCCACCTGTTTAAAGAGAAGCGGCATCCCTAATAATTAAAACACTGTTTTTGCTAAGAGTTACACCAATGCTGTACTCTTTGTAGCCTCACTGGTCATATCAATAAAACCATTTTCCTTGTATTTTATAATTCCCTGTGTCAATCACACACTTTATGCTTTTTACTCTTATTTGCAGGAAAAGAAGACATTTTCTGCAATGCAAGTCATTTCAAAACTAAACAGCAGAATCAGTACGGTAAAATATTAAAATACAGGAGACAGACACTGCTAAATGGTGTTTTCTTAATCATGTGACTGATTTGGCTCATTTTTGATTGGTGCCTGGTTCATTTATTCCAGTGTTGGACTTCCACTCCTTGTTTTCCCTTGGAGAGGCGTGTGGTAAAACAACTTAGATTTCAGCACAGATTACATGTAATATGTGTGGCATAGGCAGCCTGAAGTGAACCAGTTGTTGTATGGGTGAAAGCTGTTGTCCAGTAATCTGAGGACCACAGTGACCTCTGGATCTGGACACTGCATTTCCCTCCAACAACCAGTGGTTAAAAATAACCTCTGCCCAACTGAGCTATTTTTGTTTCACACAGATACAGTACATACATAATGCATTTCATCTTTCACGTTACTGTACATTTGACTTACATGCACACTGACAAACACACACATATGCCTTTACCTTCCGGAGGAAGTATGGTGTCTCTATAAATGATGGAAATACTCTATCAAAATCCCCCCCCCCAAAAAAAGTTTTTTCTAAATGGATTTATACACTGCTCTCACTTCGGACGACATCGAAGTGAGTGGTGCAGAAGAAACCTGAACTTTGGCCACAATAAACTCCATAACTACAAAGTCCAAGAGTTGTAAAATTTGTGTTATCACTTTCCCTCACTCAATCACTCAAAAAAATACACACCTTTATGATTCATACCCTGAACCTTCAGCACTAACAAACTCACGTGCTGTGAAATAGAATCTCAAAGTAGAATCACAAAAAGCACAAACAAACAGTAGACATATTACTGCAATAAATGTTTCAAAATGTACCTTACACTTCTACAATCTCTGCTGTTTAAACAGCATTTTTGCCAAGTCAGTTAGCGAGCCCCCTTCTCTGATTTCACAAAATAACACAAAAAAAGACATTACTTGATACTTAACATTCTTGCATCATCATATACAGTAAAAGTATTTAAATATTTAGCGTATTTAAATTTCATAAGCGTTAAACTGTTACTTTAAGTATTCTCACACATCTTTTCATATATAAACATTTGCTTTAGGACAACCAGGGGACATTCACATATTAACATGCTTCTGCATTTGCTTTAGGCTCAAATAATAGAAGATGTTTGATTTTACACTGCAGAAGTGGGGCAAGCAGCAATATGAAACTAAGACTCACTTATTGTAACTCTTCTGTCACAAATGTAACAAAGTCATGTAAACCATTTTGCATGCACTCTGTTACACTTCAATCTCCAAAAAATTGTGAAGGAAATGAACTTTTATCTTCTCAGAAATTTACCAAAGTATATATAACGACTATGTTTTGCAAACTGTGTTAGTGTAAGAAAAAATAATAAACAGGAAGTCTGTTCAAATCTCAATACTGTTCCCTCATACCACAACTTGTTTGAATACAAACACGGATTGACTCAGACTTCCTGTCTTTGAAAGCTGCAAACAGACACAGTAACCTCCACATGTTCTATAACGCATGCACCCTGTCTCCTGCCTGACCTTCCTCCCGACATTACTGACGCTGCTACTGCATTTACACTAGCTCATATGTCGGTCTCACAAACATACAGCAGGCACCGTGCTAACCCCTCTGCTCACCTTCCAGAGCGAAATTGTCATAAATCTCTTCACTGTGGATGTTTATAACTGGCATGGTCCTCAACTCGTCCCTCTATGGTCCCGTGTTCATCCTCAGTGTATTCACTCTGTCCCCCCACCCCCTCTTCAATACTGTTTGCCCCGTGATTCTGGCCTTGCCTTTGAACTCAGTTACACTTATCTCTAGGTGGATCACTAGACGCCCCTTGCTCTGTGTCTCTCACACACACAGAGTAAGAGCTGTCTGCCATACTCAAGCAAAGAGAGAGACAATTGCAAGCCTCTGCCAAAAAACAACAACAGCATAATCCCAGTAATTTAAATTGAAGAGGACACACGCTGCATAAAATTAATCCAACACATGTCTATTGAGCAGATACATACAAACACACCATTTGCTGATTAATGTCACCACAACCTTGACCAATCAACAGACAAAGAAAGACAGACTGGGGGAAAAAAAAAAAAAAGTAGACGTGAATGTTATGTGGTTATTGTCTTTCATTCAGATGACCCAAAATTAACGACATCATGTCCAACTGTGGCTATAAACAATTTGTGGTGAAATACAAATGCACGCATACTCATGTAGCGGAATGTCTCCTCTGCCAGCATGGGGGAGATGGCATTAAGCTGGGCTGAGTCTTCATCTGGAGAGCAGCTTGGGGACACCACCCAGTCCTGGCTGTCGGACAGGTAGATGGAGCCGGCTGAACCCGAACCCACTGAGCCAGAGCCATAATGTCTGCTGCTGCTGCCAAGCCCCTCATCTAGTGGGCAGAAAAAAATCCAGCATGTAATGACTGCTCTCATTATTGATTTAAATTACACAATACACTTATAGACTAAACTCAAATGTTAGAATATGGCTCTGGTTATTTTTAGGCTCCAAAAAAGTGCCAGAACACTCAAAGCTAACAGTTGCTTTTTCATAATTTCGTAATATTAACATATATTTGATGCATAAAACCAACCCCCCTACCTGTTTCAGTGCTCGACTCTTTCTTGTCCACTACTCTGGGTTTGACTTCAAACATCTCCTGTTCTTGGAGCACGAAACAAAGCTGGGCAAAAAAATAAAAGCTGCTTTCGCTGTGACATCACATCTTGTTCCGGTGCTAATGGGTGGTGCCCACGTGCACCTTTACCTGCAACAAAAGACAGAAGCGTCAGGTGACAAAGAATCAATTTTCTAATATGTGAAGGTGGTTGACCCCTAATATGAACAGCTGTTTGTGAGGCAGGGATAGTTCATTAATTTTGTTGTTAATAATTTATGTTGGTCTTCACAACCTCTATCTTTTCCCTCTGTCGCCCTCCTTCTTTTCTCCTTCCCACTTGGTTGCTGACATTTAAACCCAGATGGAAAAAAGTTTCCTTCCACAGTTTGTTGTTGGACACTTTGACTGCTAAAACACTGGTATCTACGTTTGGATTTAAAGTAAAGCCAGTACAGGCTTAATATTGCAGAAAGATTTTCCATTTCCCTGGGACATTTTTTGAGATCAATGTCAATGTTTAAGAAGTGATAAGAGGAAATAAACAAGAGCAAGCTAGCTGCTACACTGCAACTGTGCTATATTTTCATTTCCTTTGTATGCGGCATATATTCATTTTAAGGAAGGCTGAGGGGTCCTTCTACATCCTGTTGGCCATCTCTCTACGGGGACTGTTCTAGGCCTTCAAGAAAAGACTGGAGTAATGAGACAGGATGCACTTTCTCAAAAGGACTGATTCCCAGAAGAAAATTGGGAAAAGGAAAAATGTAATTAACTGCAGACATATGCTGTGTATGGCTCTGTAACATACAAGTATAACTTTGGCGCTAAGTGCTTGTTTCTCTTTTTGTCATGCCTGATTGAGTGGCTAATAATTTTCTTACATTTGTTTATAACTTTTAAAAATAATAATATAATAATAATAATAATTCTGAGTCACTGTACACTGCTTGAGTGACCCTTTAAATTGAATAATAAAAATAAGAAAAATTACTGTTTAATATGCCAATACAGATATCAGAAACTTTACAAGGACATTGTCATTTACAAGCACAGCACCATCTGCATCCTTGACCTTGGTGTTTTTGTACATGCAGATACACGTACATATTTTTGTGTATTAGTAAATATGCCTCTAAAAAGACCTGCATCTGCAATACTCTGCTTACAAAACATTTAGGCTGAAACAGTTAACTCCATTAAGGAGATTTCTGAGATGCAAAACTACAGCCTAAATGGACTGTTTACCATTACAGAACTTGCAGATACACTCAACTGACTCATTAATGACAACGGTATTGTCTTAGTGATACTGAAATTGTAATAGGCACAGCAGCATTAAGGAATAGGGAGTGATTCTATGCACAATACATATTGCATGTATTAATCATTTGTGTGGAGAAAAAAATATACATATATTTATAGTCAGCTGTAAATTTTTCAGTTATACATCTTCCTTTCCTTCTTTCCTTCTTTTCAAATGACAGAGCTGATCTTGCCTGTGTTCCTGTGAGTCACCTCATGAGTAACACAGCTTCTTGCTTATAATATGGCCTGGTCCTCTTATCCAAAAAGTTAAAATTAAAAATAATAAAAACATAATAAAAACATGTAGCTGGCATTGCTAAAATACATCAGTCTATTTTGGTAATTTGTGGAGGTTAAAGAAAATTCTAGCCCATCTATTAATTATTATTGCACTTTCTGACAATTTAAAATGTAACACACAATTGCAACCCTGAAAGTAACTTTGTCAAATACTGACAATGGCATTGTACACAGCACCAGTTTGTCACAGCTGTCCCAAAGGGACTGTCTGCTTACATCAGCATTTTACAGAATTCATCTCCCTTTGTGTTTAATCTGCGCATTTGGCTCATCCAAAGTGACCTTCAGCCACTGCAGCAGTAGATATATCAGTATTGAATGCCATCCACAGCCCTAAGTTGATGTAAAACTAAATTATACAATGCCCAAAGCTAGTTTGAAACTGTACTGACTGTGAAAGTAGGGAAATGTGTCCCCTTTAGCCTCTGTCTCGATTTATGCTGCATCACAGCAGCCAATGTTAGATCTTATATTCTTGACATTCTTGAGTCTGGAGGGCATGCTTCAAAAAAAAGGGAGTCAGCATGTGATAATGAGTGGACCAGAGACGTCAACTGTATAACCAGACACCTATGACTGGAACATGAGCTGGCATTCTTTGTCATGCTGTGCCACAACAGTTTAGTTTATTGTAAATACCACAGACAACATCTGATCACACTGGCAACTAACATCAATAATAACTAACCCCTCTGAGACACCTTGTAATATGAGTAGCTGTACACACAAAACTCAATTTTAAAAACCTACACCATCAAGATACTTTACCTGACAACAAACATACATATGAGCTAAAGAAGACTTGATACATGTTAACAAACCATCTGAAGCTGCTCTCCAATCCAGCATGATTTTGGTACGAGACAAAAACTATTTTGAAAAACATTCTACAGTTAATAGTGCAAATAGTTGCATGTACATTAACTCCAACAATTATCTTCAACTAGGTGGACTCTGGAAAACCTATAAATTAAGATTGTAACCTACTTAAATCCAGTGCTGTTTTGTAGGTCATTTAATCTTGGAGAAGATTCCAACATGCAAAAACAAAATTTTAGCATTAACCAGCTGTGCAGTTGTAAAATTATTGTTAAAATATGTCCCGTTAGCTAATAACGCTCATTGAACAGAAAGGTTGACGTGCTTCTAGTGTAACATATTGACATATACATGTTTAGTTATTATCCATATTATGTGCAACTTGAACATTAATAGCTATATTGAACACGAGCAACTGATATTTAAATTCTGAACGATTGCTAACGCAACCATTGATGATTTCACGTGAAAGCTAACATTAACAGTTGTGTGTGAAAAACCAGCAAGTAGGCAGGTGAGTTAACTGTTTGTCCATGTAAGATAATAATAGGAATTTAATCTAGTAATATCTGCATGAAATACCGCGAGTTAACGTAAGCTAATGCTAATGCTTCACATGGTTTCCTTGACTGTTACTAAGCGAAGATGACAGCTCCACTGTTGCTCCTCATAGCACTGGCTAACACAATAGCAACGCGATCTCTCACTGGCAGCATTCCTCGTCCAGTGAGCCTTGCCGCACACTGGAAATTCCAAAGCATAACTGCTTATCATAAAGCTTACCCTATATCGATATTAGTCCACTACATGAGAACTGCAACAGTACATACGGTATCCGTCAACCTCTTCACCAAAACCTCAAACAATGGATCGCAAGGGAGGGGAGATGGCAAACAGCTAACCGAATCATCAGCGTGCGACAGACAGCTTGATGACGTTTTTATTGGGCGTCAGCTTTTCTTTGTCAAATTAAAAGTCCCGTCCTTCTGTTACAAGGATTTTAGTTTTTTTCGCTTTGGGGTATTATACAATTCGATAGTGTCAGTAAAAGATGACTAGTTTGACAAACTTAACATTATTTTGACACAAAAAAGAATAGGAGGTATATAAGCATATCAGATTTTCCTTTGTAACGGTATTTTAACTAGCTTGTTTACTTCGAAGCGCCAGAGCCTCTGGAGAAGGTGAGCAGCTTATTTTTAATATCGGCTGTTCAAATATTCTCGAACAATGTCAGCTTAACCTAATGCTTGAGCCATGGAAAATTGGTAAGCTCAGCTATGAAATGAGAGACCTTTTGTGCAACCTAACTATCTGTTTGGAGTAAGAAAATCAAGTCGTAATGAATGTATGCTACCAAGACAGTAACCTTATATGTTTGCTAGATAGTCACACTCTGGCTAGATGGGTTAAAAAAAAATCGCCCTCTGATTAACTAAAATGGCTGTAGCAAACCTTGGGGTACATTTTATTGAACTAGTGTCAGCCAATTAAAGTTATTTTACCCACTATCACCATGGCCTCTTCTTACCGACCTACAAAAGCATAGATGCAACTGCATTATTACTGCTCGTCGGGAGTGTGCAGCTCAGTCAAAACATTGTTTTCCAGGATTCACGACCGGTTTCTTTCCGCCTGCACGGTCTCGGCCGGTGTCAAGGATCTCCTTTGGTGAATTTCTCATCATTTCCTCAGATCTCTAGATCGATTGATGCAGCCAGGTAAGCGGCAGACGTATTGATGAATGGGTGAGGTTGGAAGGATGCTGGCTGATTTCTAGTCTAGTATGGGATTCTCCATGTGTCTCATATTACACTGCTCCGCTTCATCCCCCTGTCTCCCTCCATCGCGGTCGGTCTCCTGCAGCCTGTGAGCGGATGAATGCCAAAGTCTCTGATTTTACCGTCGCCAAAAGGACTCCATGTCTTTCTTGGTAAGAATATCACGCTGCATGGGTCTTGGTTTGTACCTCCGTGCGTGTCGCTGAAGTGACCTAAATGTGTAGTCACGAAATCAGTTGGCTCATGCTGATGCCTCTGGTGGGATATGGTAAATTTAGACAGTCTATTAAAATTGATATCGCCAATATTTGTCAGAGACCAGATGGTATCAAAGCTGTCAGTTTATTTTTATGTTTTACGTCTATATATAATCAAATAATAAAATCTGGGTTTTATGAACAACGGTCTAGATTGCTCTGCCTCTTTGTTCTCTAATATCATCAATACTTCTTTCTTCACACACCACTTCCGATATATGCCCTGCAAGTGCCTTTGCTGCCCATCTTCCTGATGCTTGCTGCTCTTACCCTCCCACCATACCTGAGGCAGTGTAGGCCTTGCCTCCCAAGCTCCATATTTCCTCTTCACCCTCCTTGTCCTGAAGGGCATGTCTCACCTGTGCTCCTCCCCCCCTTCACCAGGACTGTTCCTGCATTTCCCACGCTCAGGTCCAGCCCATGGACATAGAAGAGCGCTATGAGGACACCAGCCACCAGTTCCTGGTCAGTAGCCAAGACGCTGTCAGCATGGAGACAGGTGTAACACTGATGCTGTTCCCTCATATCATTGCTGTTCATTTACTACATTTCTGGAGCTGGTTAACCCTATGCCTTAGAGTTGTAAAGTCAGGGACATTGCACATTAAACAAGAAATATTAAAATTATATTGATACAAGAATATTAAATTATTCTTGAGGCCAAGAATTGCTGACTTTAAAACCACTGCATATTACTATTCCCATAGTGCAGCTCAGATGTTTTTTTTAAATTTGACCCTTGTCTGTCTGGTCAATCTCCATATTTCCAAGTTTCCAATTTCAAACCAAAGTAAACAGAATAAAATAATTCAACTTGACAAAGCTCCTCTAGAACCCTGCAACTTTTTATATATATACTTATTTTAATATATAACTTTTCTATAAGTATGGATGTAAGTAGCACTTAACAAGTAGTCTCATCTCTATGTGTAAAATCAATGGAATTCCCCTTTAAAGTATAAAATAAATTTCCTGATTTTTAAAATTATTATTATGTTATTACATTATAATGAATATAGTGCTAATGTGTAGGACATTGTCCTTCCAATATTAAAGACAAAATACCTGGACAGTTAGGACCTAACTATGCACAGTGTGTATGTATAAAACCAATAAAACACATGTAGTGAGTGTGTGAACAGAACCAGTCTTTCTTCTTTCCCAGAACCTTTTGTCTATATCACTGAACTGCAAGCATCTCCCCCCCCCTCCTCTTCTTATGCTCTGTCACCCTTCCACCCCCTGGTGGCCATTTGTCCCCTCACACATTACTTCACCATCATCATCTGCACATTTAAGATGCTCAGTTGTTGCAGGACGTTGCAGGACATTCCAGGGCTGTTACAGGGCAAAGCTGATTAGACAGATGAGATAAAAGGAGAAAATCAAAAGATCATCCACTGGGAAGTGGTTATTGTATAGAAAGTATTAATAAAAGGACTATTGGTGAAATTTAATGTACCACAGCACAAAATTAACACAACAAAACTGAAAGCCTGTGTGTGTGTGTGTGTATATGTGTGTGTGTGTATATATATATATATATATGTATAAAACTGCTGTTAATCTATCTATGTGTCTCCTATGACCTCAGTCTGTATGAAAATACTGTAATTGTTTGTGCCAGTTACAGGGAACTGTATGTCAGGCTGAAATAAATGTACAAGAAAATAAATGTCCTATTATGTTATAGAATACTACAATTTCAGTCCAGACTGACATGGCTCAACAACTACTGAGCAGGTTGCCTCAATATTTAAACTAATTAATATGATGGCCTTTCAACTTTGTATACAGTGCCATTATTAGGTCCACAACTTTGGCTTTGGAGAGAATGTACCTGCAAAGTGAAGGACATTTACTTTAGTCCCAGTTACTTTGTTTTTAGTGGTAATTAATAAATTTTAGAATGTGAATACACTAAACTAATATGGTTAAACATGATCAACATTATACATGATATTGATTAAGATGCACATTATATGTGGAGTGTTACTTATATAATATACTAAATCATGTTCGTTTCTTTATTTTGTATTCTTTTAGTTTTGAGATAATTGCATAATATGCGTTTATGGGTTATGTGTTGGTGTATGCATCTTTGCAGAGCTTTGACGGTTCTGAATTCACTCTGCAAGGGCCAGCAGGTGGTGATGACATCACAGGCCTGTCAGCCGAGCCAGCCCACTACCATCTACTTTTTGAACTGGGTGAGAACACCATAAACCTACACTTAAGTCAGACCAGTAGCAGCCAAGAAAGAGTTGAAGTTTGCACCCAGTTTCCCAATTCAAAAACAAAAAACAAAACAGTTATAAGATTCCACTAAATTATTTGACTGCATTGTAGGAAGGGGCTTCAACAATTTGAGCCAGGTGAGCATGGCACGCCACATCCCCACTGGACAGCTTGTGGCTGTCAAACAAACCAACCTGGATGAGTGTACAGAAGAGGAGCTGCTGCAGCTCATGGTGAACTGCTCTCTAAAAAAATGACATATATTTAAAAGATGCTTTTTCACAGAGCAATTGTGTCTGAAATCTTCTCTTCAGCCAGGTGTTTATGTCGGATTGTGTTTCAATCCTCAGAATGAGGTTTTGCTCTCCAGGCTGTTCCGCCATCCCAGCCTGCTTACCTCTCGTCTGGTTTTTAGTTCCTGCTGCCAGCTGTGGGTCCTCACACCCCTCATGGCCTATGGTCAGTTTTTATTAATACAGTTAGCTAATACAAACTGTGAAGATTTAATGCATTGCAAATTTGTCTTTTGGGTTCTGGAATGTCTGACAAAATAAAACATTTGAATGTTACTTTGACCTATAGAAAAAATGATAATGTACTTCTTTTTTATATAAAATGTTGCATTTAATTTATTAGGAAAATAATTCAGGAAATGATGGTTTACTAGAGAATTAAAATAATCTTTGTTATTTGCAACCCCAGAATTAATATTTTTTTTGTTTGGCCTCTCGGGACAAAATCCTGCTCTGCTCACAATTTACATAACTCTCCGCCTGTTTTCCACAAGACCTTTTCATCTGTCCTCTGCAGGCTCTGCAGACACCTTACTAAGGACATATTTCCCGGATGGAATGAGGGAATCCCTGATAGCGTACCTGCTGTACGGTGTGTTGAAAGCTTTGGAATATCTACACCGGATGGGCTATGTTCACAGGTCAGTGGGAGCAAGACAATTTTTAAGACTAATTAAGAATAAAGTATAAAAATATCGAAGTATTTGTAATGCAATGTTTTTCTGTATATTATTTATTCTTCTGGTGTCAGGGGGGTGAAGG